>NC_051225.1:402500-517500 GCF_015220715.1 Pygocentrus nattereri
AGGAGAAGAGGAATTTTCAAATTATGTCAAAAACTAAAAAACGTCAAAAATGTAGAGAAATATAATCACAGATATAAACAACAGCGGTATGTTTTACCTTATAGCAGTTCTGCAGTCGCCGCTGTTTTCCGTTCCTAACAACCCACTGATTAAGCTGCTGCTCATGTTCATAGTCAGTGATGTTTCTAGAACTTCCAGAAAGCCTAGAGCCCAAGGTTCTGTTACACACTTCTATAAGAATAGCTCAGCCAGTTTGCACGGACGTGAGCCCTGAGCTCGACTGTCTAAGAAAAAGTGTTTGGACGCAGATTAACGGAAAGATCCGCTCCACCTTTTCTGTATTTTACGACTTCTCTTCAGCTCCTGAAGTCCTAACCAATAGGAGAACTCGCTTGGCTTTATCTCCCGAGATACCACGAGGAAAACAATCCTGATTGGACAGTACAAGAATTTAACCCTTTTGTTTCCATCTAAAACTCACAGTGAAGCAGGAGTCGTGCTGTACGTTCTAGATAATAGTGAATCGCTGTAATTTGGCTGCTCAGAGGAACCGGCTTCACTGCAGAACCGCTGACGGCTCTACTGTAGCTGCCGTCTGCCGGGTGTGGATTTCAGGGTGATAATCCATCTGAGAATCATCAGGAAATGTTTTCCATGGCGACCTTCACAGCTCAAACCGCGGATACACTCAGGAATTGCTGCAGTCGTTTGAGCTGAATTATCTGGAATTATTTCAATACTTCTGCTTTATTTCTGCTCCAGGACCACTTCTCAGCACAGAGCCAGCCAGACCTGAATAATCACTACCAGAGAGACGGTAGTTTCATCAAGGTTTCATGGAGATTTTATGGTCGTTTATGAAGGTTTAGTGGGCTTTCCTAGATTTTATGGAGTTTTCATGGAGGTTTTACAAAACTTTTGTTGAGGTTTTATAAAGGTGTAATTTTTCAATTCATAAAAATAAAAGTCCTAAAATAGTTCTTGACTTCGGTTGCAGGAAAAAAAACATTAATTGGTAGAGAGCTTTTACTTTATGCAGTTCTCCACACATCTAAAAGGTTTTAAAAGGTTCTTTAGGGAACTAAATGGGGTTCTTTCATGGCATCAGCTTTTTTTCAAGGCTTTTTGACACTTTTCTTTTTGAGATTGTAGATGACTGACGTTTTGAAGCTGCTACACTAAACCATAAACTGTCCAGGTGTGGTTTCATCGATTTAGTATCCTTTAACAGTAGATAGTTTAAAGACTGATAATCTGTTAATAATCCGACTAATAGCTCAATTGGAATAGAATATGTCCATGTAAACATCTCAGTCGGAATGTTCTAGTCTGATTGAGATTCCAAATACAGTTTTGGTATAATTGCTCGAGGTGGGTAATCCTGTTAATAATCCATTAAATAGAATAATATCTGTGTAAACACCTGTATCTGATTACCATGCCAGCCATGGTCCCTCAAGTGGCAAGTCAAAGCTGCATTGTAGATATGATACACTGTCACTCAAGCAGCTGGTCCATCATAGCTGAGATGTAGTGTCAGTTGAACCACCAGCCCATGAAGCCTCTGAAATGGGTAAAAATTTGCTCTGGGTCATTCCTCAGCCAGTGGCGCAACGTCTTCCTCTCGGCCTTCTTTAATAAGGACGTGTGAAGGACGTTTTTCTGAGTCTGACGTCATTTTAACGCAGTTAAAAACAGAAGCACTGCTCACTGCTGCTCATCTCACTCATACCGGACTCACGTGATGCTGGTTGTCATGGTAACGTCTACACTATTGGATCTGAATACTTGTGTGTAAACAGAGATTTTCATCAGGATGTCGAGTAGAGTGAGAATAAACACCTCAGTCTGAATCTGTAATCAGTGAATTCAGTCAGAAACTCTTTGTGTGGAAACACGGTAAGTGTGTCTGCAGCGTTCTAAACTCTGCTGTGTCGTCTCGAGGGAGAACCGGGCTTTAGTCCACTTAAAGCCATCATGACGAGCAGCGGTGGGTCGTGTTTCTCACCATGTTTGTGCTGTAGCTGTGAGGTGGTCATGGACACGTTGCTTTCTCACCGACACGTGAAACGGTCAGACTCTAAAGTTCCTCAGATTTACTCCGGGGGATGTGGGAGTGAAAGCTGTCAGGAATCTGAGTGAGGGGTAGCCGAGGGTTAGCACAGCACTGCAGCGCAGCGGAGCCAGCAGAGAGGAAGCGTTTCAGTTCAGTCCAGGAGCCTCAGCTCGGAGAACGGCCACAGAACACACAACACAGAACACAACACACAACACACAACACAGAACACAACACACAACACACAACACACAACACAACACAGAACAGATAACAACTTATTCACCTCAGAACGGCCAGACAGGAGCGGCTCACTGACCACTACACACTGTCATACCACTAACACACACAGCACCATACACACTACTACACACTATCATACCACTAACACACACAGCGCTGTACACACTACTACACACTGTCATACCACTAACACACAGAGCACCATAAACACTATTATAACACTAACACACAGCGCTGTACACACTACTACACACTGTCATACCACTAACACACAGCACCATACACACTATCATACCACTAACACACAGCGCTGTACACACTACTGCACTGCCATGCCATACACACACACACACACACACACACACACACACACACACACACACACACACATATATATATATATATATATATATATATATATATATATATATATATATACACACACACACACAAACACACCAGCCCAGGAAAAAATACAACACACCGAGTTCTGAAAAAAGAGGTTCATTGTGACTCTTCTGAAAACGATTCAGTGAATCATGAAATTTCATCATTTGATTCTTATTTTAATATGATTCAGATTGATCTGCTGAAATATTACTGTAACTGTAGGAACTATTTACACTGTAGTGTAATATAGACTCACAAACAACATTCCCAGCTTTTTTAAAGATTATGTTTAGAAACAGCCTGTGAATTTGATTTTGACCAAACATCTAATCAGTTCTGATGTTTAACGTTCCAGAATCGGCACAGTTTGTTCCCTGGCTCTCAGAATCTAACCACCAATATAAAAACAGTAAACATTATTATTATTATTATTATTATTTTATTTATTTCTTTTTTTAATGCATTTGAAACTGTTGAACTAAACCTTGAAAGAGAACCTCCTCCTTCCTCCTTCTGGGGAGAACTCGGGTCTGCAGTGAGCCGCTCGTTCGTGCAGCTGTGCTGGGAGGTGGTTGTGGAGCGGAGTTCCTGTGCAGGGCGAGTGGAGCTGTGATGTTGTTGATGTTCTGCAGATCCTCAGTGCTGCTAATGAGGCCGATCTGACTGAGGATCTGCCAGGTTTAATGTGTTTTTAAATCGTATTAAAGATCATTTAAATCACTTCCTGCAGAAATCCTGCTGGGCTCTGAAATTCCTCCGAGCCGTGCGTTCAGTTTCAGCCGTGCGAGAGATTTTACATCATTTTCCTCACACGTACCGCACATCCATTATAAACGCTGCACGCTGATGTCAGCACTGATTAGGCTGAAGTCTGTCTGTTCAGCCTGGAGATGGTCCAGTTTTAAACGGTCAGACTGAGGGGATTAACGCTGTGGCCAGATTCACTGCTGGCCGGGAACCGAAAGAGCAAAATGATTTCTGATTGGCTCCTGAGTTCTTATTACAGTGTTTATTACATATCGATAATAACGTGTGGTATATAACACATACTGGGTCATTATTACTACATAGAGATCACTACATAAACAGTACTGTGCAAAATGTTTTAGCACCTAAAAAACTGCAGTATTATCTGCGGTTATCAATACCTGCTTTTTCTGATCAATACTCCATGATGTTCAATCAGGGGCTGCTGATGGAGTTTATTAAATCCATGTGACGCTGGAGAAATTTAGTGCCATGTTTCTGAAAAGAAGAAACTCCAGGTAGTTTTTACTGTATTTATGTTTGTTTATTTAGTCTGATAGAGGGCGGCACGGCCTGTCATCTCACAGCAAGAAGGGTTCGATTCCCCGGCCGGGTGATCAGGGTCCTCTCTGTGTGGAGCTTGCATGTTCTCCCCGTGTCTGCTTGGGTTTCCTCTGGGTTCTCCGGTTTCCACCCACTGTCCAAAGACTTACAGTCAGGCCAATTGGACATGTTACACTGCCCCGGGTGTGTGTGACTGTCTGTCTGTCTGCCTGTCTGTCTGCCCTGCGATGGACTGGCGAACGGTCCTGGGTGTATCCTGCCTTCCACCCAATGAGAAGGAGAAGCGGTTTAGATGATGTGTGTGTGTGTGTGTCTGTGTGTGTGTGTGTGTGGTCTATGTTCTATCTGTTCTATATAGTGTCTTTTTGAAAATGATCTGTATAGCCTCAGAAAGGGTTCTTATATTGTTACAGGTTATAAGCTTGACATCATAACAATAGAAAATACAATATAGAACCATATACAAGATGTTCTCCATCAGCCTGTAGAACTATTTCACCATGTGGAGAACCATTTAAGCATGCAAATGGTTCTTTGAGTGTTCAGAGTTCTATACACAACTATTGTCTTTAGTAATGAACCCTTGAAGCAGCATCTTTTTAAAGAAAGTATTGTTACATAGACTCTCTCTCTCTCTCTCTCTCTCTCTCTCTCTCTCTCTCTCTATCTCTATCTCTCTCTCTCTGTCTTTCTCTCTCTTTCTCTCTCTCTCTCTCTATCTCTATCTCTCTCTCTCTGCCTCTCTCTCTCTCTCTCTCTGTCTCTCTCTCTATCTCTATCTCTCTCTCTCTGTCTCTATCTCTCTTTCTCTCTCTCTCTCTCTCTCTCTCTGTCTCTCTCTCTGTCTCTCTCTCTCTCTCTGTCTCTCTCTCTGCCTCTCTCTCTGCCTCTCTCTCTCTCTCTCTCTCTCTCTCTATATATATATATATATATATATATATATAGAATGTATATGTCAGTGTTGTGTGTGTGCGCGGTGTGCTCTGTGTGTGTGTGTGCGTGTGTGTGTGTGCGTGTGTGTGTGTGCGTGCTCTGTGTGTGTGTGTGTGCGTGTGTGTGTGGTTAAAGTCAGTGGAGAAATGCTAATGTAATCAAACACACAGACTGGATACAGTTAAAGCGGAACAGCAGAACCGGCTCTGCTCTGATCTGTTACTGATCTGTTCTAATGGCCTCTCTGCTTTTAAATTATGCTAATTAGGTGTGTTAACTGTTTTTTTTTCTTTTTGAAGTGGAGCCAAATGTGGAGGAGTAATGATGTAATGATTACAGTCTCAGTATTTCTCAAATTATCAATGACATCATCGTAACGTACAGTCACACACGGCTGCACCGCGTTGCAGCTTCATGAGCAGAACTCTGAACGTGTGTCTGTCTGTAACTAATACAGCAGATCAGGTGCGGTCCCGATACGCTAATAAGTGCTCCTACATTAATACATATACACACACATAGACAAGAGCACAGTTTATTACACCTTATTAAACATGAGCTGTAGTGTAGAACTTAGAGTTGAGCTGTAGTTTAGAGTTGAGCTGTAGTTTAGAGTTGAGCTGTAGTTTAAAGTTTGGGTGTAGTTTAGAGTTGAGCTGTAGTTTATAGTTGAGCTGTAGTTTAAAGTTTGGGTGTAGTTTAGAGTTGAGTTGTAGTTTAGAGCTTAGTGTTAGTTTAAAGTATGGGTGTAGTTTAGAGTTTGGGTGTAGTTTAGAGTTGAGCTGTAGTTTAGAGTAGAGTTGTAGTTTAAAGTTTGGGTGTAGTTTAGAGTTGAGTTGTAGTTTAGAGTTTAGTGTTAGTTTAATGTTTGGGTGTAGGTTTAGAGTTTGGGTGTAGTTTAGAGTTGAGCTGTAGTTTAGAGTAGAGTTGTAGTTTAAAGTTTGGGTGTAGTTTAGAGTTGAGCTGTAGTTTAGAGTAGAGTTGTAGTTTAAAGTTTGGGTGTACTTTAGAGTTGAGTTGTAGTTTAGAGTTGAGTTGTAGTTTAAAGTTTGGGTGTAGTTTAGAGTTGAGCTGTAGTTTAGAGTTGAGCTGTAGTTTAAAGTTTGGGTGTAGTTTAGCGTTGAGCTGTAGTTTAAAGTTTGGGTGTAGTTTAGAGTGGAGTTGTAGTTTAGAGTTTAGTGTTAGTTTAAAGTAGGGGTGTAGTTTAGAGTTGAGCTGTAGTTTAGAGTAGAGTTGTAGTTTAAAGTTTGGGTGTAGTTTAGAGTTGAGTTGTAGTTTAGAGTTTAGTGTTAGTTTAATGTTTGGGTGTAGGTTTAGAGTTTGGGTGTAGTTTAGAGTTGAGCTGTAGTTTAGAGTAGAGTTGTAGTTTAAAGTTTGGGTGTAGTTTAGAGTTGAGTTGTAGTTTAAAGTTTGGGTGTAGTTTAGAGTTGAGCTGTAGTTTAGAGTAGAGTTGTAGTTTAAAGTTTGGGTGTAGTTTAGAGTTGAGTTGTAGTTTAAAGTTTGGGTGTAGTTTAGAGTTGAGCTGTGGTTTAGAGTTGTAGTTTAAAGTTTGGGTGTAGTTTAGAGTTGAGTTGTAGTTTAAAGTTTGGGTGTAGTTTAGAGTTGAGCTGTAGTTTAGAGTAGAGTTGTAGTTTAAAGTTTGGGTGTAGTTTAGAGTTGAGTTGTAGTTTAAAGTTTGGGTGTAGGTTTAGAGTTTGGGTGTAGTTTAGAGTTGAGCTGTAGTTTAGAGTGGAGTTGTAGTTTAAAGTTTGGGTGTAGTTTAGAGTTGAGCTGTAGTTTAGAGTTGAGTTGTAGTTTAAAGTTTGGGTGTAGTTTAGAGTTGAGTTGTAGTTTATAGTTGAGCTGTAGTTTAGAGTTGAGCTGTAGTTTAGAGTTGAGCTGTAGTTTAAAGTTTGGGTGTAGTTTAAAGTTTGGGTGTAGTTTAGAGTTGAGCTGTAGTTTAGAGTTGAGCTGTAGTTTAGAGTGGAGTTGTAGTTTAAAGTTTGGGTGTAGTTTAGAGTTGAGCTGTAGTTTAGAGTGGAGTTGTAGTTTAAAGTTTGGGTGTAGTTTAGAGTGGAGTTGTAGTTTAGAGTTTAGTGTTAGTTTAAAGTAGGGGTGTAGTTTAGAGTTGAGCTGTAGTTTAGAGTAGAGTTGTAGTTTAAAGTTTGGGTGTAGTTTAGAGTTGAGTTGTAGTTTAGAGTTTAGTGTTAGTTTAATGTTTGGGTGTAGGTTTAGAGTTTGGGTGTAGTTTAGAGTAGAGTTGTAGTTTAAAGTTTGGGTGTAGTTTAGAGTTGAGTTGTAGTTTAAAGTTTGGGTGTAGTTTAGAGTTGAGCTGTAGTTTAGAGTAGAGTTGTAGTTTAAAGTTTGGGTGTAGTTTAGAGTTGAGTTGTAGTTTAAAGTTTGGGTGTAGTTTAGAGTTGAGCTGTAGTTTAGAGTTGTAGTTTAAAGTTTGGGTGTAGTTTAGAGTTGAGTTGTAGTTTAAAGTTTGGGTGTAGTTTAGAGTTGAGCTGTAGTTTAGAGTAGAGTTGTAGTTTAAAGTTTGGGTGTAGTTTAGAGTTGAGTTGTAGTTTAAAGTTTGGGTGTAGGTTTAGAGTTTGGGTGTAGTTTAGAGTTGAGCTGTAGTTTAGAGTGGAGTTGTAGTTTAAAGTTTGGGTGTAGTTTAGAGTTGAGCTGTAGTTTAGAGTTGAGTTGTAGTTTAAAGTTTGGGTGTAGTTTAGAGTTGAGTTGTAGTTTATAGTTGAGCTGTAGTTTAGAGTTGAGCTGTAGTTTAGAGTTGAGCTGTAGTTTAAAGTTTGGGTGTAGTTTAGAGTTGAGCTGTAGTTTAGAGTGGAGTTGTAGTTTAAAGTTTGGGTGTAGTTTAGAGTTGAGCTGTAGTTTAGAGTGGAGTTGTAGTTTAAAGTTTGGGTGTAGTTTAGAGTTGAGCTGTAGTTTAGAGTTGAGCTGTAGTTTAAAGTTTGGGTGTAGTTTAGAGTTGAGCTGTAGTTTAGAGTTGAGCTGTAGTTTAAAGTTTGGGTGTAGTTTAGAGTTGAGCTGTAGTTTAGAGTGGAGTTGTAGTTTAAAGTTTGGGTGTAGTTTAGAGTTGAGCTGTAGTTTAGAGTGGAGTTGTAGTTAAAAGTTTGGGTGTAGTTTAGAGTTGAGCTGTAGTTTAGAGTGGAGTTGTAGTTTAAAGTTTGGGTGTAGTTTAGAGTTGAGCTGTAGTTTAGAGTGGAGTTGTAGTTTAAAGTTTGGGTGTAGTTTAGAGTTGAGCTGTAGTTTAGAGTGGAGTTGTAGTTTAAAGTTTGGGTGTAGTTTAGAGTTGAGCTGTAGTTTATCTGAGAACAGTTGTGGTGTCTGTAGTCGTGTGTGCAGCAGTGTGTGTGGTTCTGAGTTACACTGTAAACACATGTTCACACTTAGTCATCACCCCCCCAACCCCCGCCTCACTCTCACTCACACACACACACACACACACACACACACACACATACACGCACACACATACACACACACACAGAGATTCGGTCCTGAGTGAGCTGTGGAAACAGATCCGGTCCTGAGTGAGCTGTGGAAACAGATCCGGTCCTGAGTGAGCTGTGGAAAAGGATCCGGTCCTGAGTGAGCTGTGGAAAAGGATCCGGTCCTGAGTGAGCCGTGTTTCAGCGCCGTGTGTTTCAGCGCCGTGTGTTTCAGCGCCGCATGTTTCTCTGTGAGGAGAAGCTGAGTGATGGGTGTAGATGGTCAGACTGGCCTTCAGGAGCTTTAAGCCTGACCAGCGGCTCTCAGGAGGCAAACATGGAAAGTTAGACGCGTGCACCTGTCGCCCACTTGCAACCCCCGCGCAGGTCACAGAGGGGTTGATGGAGGGGGTGGAGGTCCAGGGGGGGCGGAGCAGGATCTCTGACATACTGGCGAGGGAAATATCACAGAAAACAGAATTTTACCCACTTTTTAAAGTAGGCGTTTGATGTGGTGTTTAAAGACTTAAACAGTTTAAAATGTAATGTTGACTCCTCAGAAGACAGTCCAAACAAACAGCTTTTGGAACACAAAGCGTTGTAATCTACCTTTACAGCTGGAGCAGCTTCTCTCTGGCTGTTATGCAGTTCACAGTCATCCGTGTGTTCAGTAGTTGTGCCCGCAGACAGCAGCACATTCCAACACCTGCAGAAACACCACCTTCAGAACCATCAGAACATCTGGATTTCATATAACACCATCCTCAGGACTGAGAGAACAGCGCCTACTGTAACAGATCGGCTCCTGAGCGGTTCTCCAGCAGAGCGCCGAAACATTACGCCGCACTAATATTATTCCTGTGAAACATTATTCTTAAATGATTTATTATTGAACATGATAACGTTTGATTGAACTGCTTTTATATATATATGTGCACAATGATCCATAACATTAAGAAGCTTTTGGTCAGGTAGTTTTTATTGCTTCAGTGTTTAGAGATTTTTATTGTGTTTGCTTAACTGTTGCCTTCCGTCACCTCGAGGAAGACCAGAATCATATGTAGTTATTATACCTGCTTTATCTAATCAATACCTCAGTAAAGTAAATCAGGACTGCTGGTTTATTTAAATAATGAATAGTAAATCCATATCATGGCTGTTCTTCTCACAATATATCAACTACTGTTTTGAAAATAAAAAACTTTTTAATTTATTTATGTTTGTAATTTATTTATGTATTGTGATTTATTGTGATGATATACAAAGGTTTTGTGGAAAAATGCATTTCCTGCCCAGAGACTTTTAAACAATGTGCTTGATTTTTAAATGATAATAATAATAATAATAATAATAATAATAATAATAATAATAATATCTAGGCAGTGAAACGGACGCAGTGAGCAGCTGTAAGTGCAGCGTAACTCTGAACGTAATAAACTCCAGCAGATGCAGGTGGAGGTAGAGTGAGAGACGAGGCTGTGCTCCTGCGGAGGGAGCAGGACGAGCTGCAGTTGGAATGTGTGTAGAGTTACACGGTCCATCATGCAGATGGTGGTGCTGATGGGACGAGCTCAGTGCTTTTCAGGGTGTTTTCTCGCTCGGTAACAGGCGGCTTTTCCAGGCCTCATTAATAAACCTGCTGCTGAAGAGCTGACAGGAGCGGCACGGACGTTAGAGCTCAGCTAACACAGCGATCAGCGCTCGTTCAGGAGATATGCAGCAATAAATTAACCTTACATTCCATAATGATGTTTAATCTCCTATCAAACCGGTCGTTATGGAGGTATCCTAGGAAATTAGTGTTCAGTCAGTGAGTCCCTCTCCCTTTATTCCAGCTTCCGTTCTTCTCATACAGGTTCTCAAAGAGCCTGTATGTTTAAATGGTTCTTTGCATAGTGAAAGTACTCTTCAGATGGGTGGAGAATGTGCTATATAGAGTTCTATGTGGCACCAAAAAGGGATCTTCTATTTTGTCAGTGTCAAGCTTGTAAGAATAGCAGAACCGTCTTTGGTGTTATATAGCACCCCTTTCAAAAAGGTTCTATATGGAACCTTCTAAAACAACTCTGCATCAGTCTGAAGAACACTTTCATGATGTGAAGAACCCTTTACTCATGCATGGTGTTCTTTGAGTGTTCATGGTTCTTTATAAAATAATTATCCTTACTAAAGAACCCTTGAAGAACCATTGTTTAAAACGATGTACCTTCCTGCAAACCTTGGCCTTAAGTATAACTGACCTTCTGATCTGCAGGAGGTCAGCTGATGAACACAGTTTTAGACCAAAAGACTCCAAAGAAGGTCAGAATAGAGCCGAACAGGCTTCCGTCACAGTGCTGGCAGATGCTAGATGCTGGAGAAGTTCTACAGGAGACTCAGCACTACGGGAGTTTTGAGCCTCAGTCTTTTTTACTTTGTGTTGGTTCTGCAGGTTTTACTTTTACTGCACTCAATATTTCCTTCAGTGATTTTACTGGACGGTGGGTTTGGACTCTTCTACACTGCAGTGTCTGTAGTTGTTCTGAATGTCCGTCAGTGACCGCTGTGTGTTTATAACTAATCCAACAGAAGCACAAGAGGGAAATGTTCTCCACCAGCTTGTGTTGAGAGCACGTTTACTTAAAGCTTTGCTGAGATCCAAACACACACACTCAAAGGCTTCGTCCCATTAAAACTGACACACACACACTTCATTCCACAGCAGGCAGGAGAACACAAACATCAACACTTAACACTTCAAGGGTCCATAAAATGGTCTGTAGTTCAGTTCCTCACTCAGAACTCTACAAGTTTCGTACAAGATACTGAATAATTGAACCAGTCACTGAATAATTAATCGCAGATACTGAATAATTCACAGTAGATATTGAATAATTCACAGTAGATATTGAATAATTCACAGTAGATACTGAATAATTCACAGTAGATACTGAATAATTCACAGCAGATACTGAATAATTCATAGCAGATACTGAATAATTCATAGTAGATATTGAATAATTCATAGCAGATACTGAATAATTCACAGTAGATAAATAAAGTAATTAGGACACTTAAAAAATCAACAAAACAGATCATTTTGCCAGGGGTGCACAAACCTTTCCATGCATTTGTAAATACATGAGCCCCATGTGCATCATAACGTCTACGTATGATAATCTTTCATCAATATACCGTTTATATACCATAAAACTGAGAGATGACTAGTGGTTCATTTATTTTCCAGTTAAAACAGTCATAAAAACATAAGCAAAGTTATTAATTTTTCACTGTCAGAACAAAAATAGAACACACATATTTTACTCCTTAAATGGCCAGAGTTTTATTACAGTCTTTAATCTAAGAATAACTCCGCGCATTTGCACTGAAGCCCTTGGGGTTACCGAATAGTTTGTAGTAAGCCTGAGATTTTAAGGGATTAACAGAAAAATACACAAAAACACCAAAAACTGAATGTCAGATCTATCAGTATATGGCCTGGTGAAACTTTACTTCTGTGAACCTACTGCCACTTTCACTTCCCTCCTTCTGATCTCAAAACCGTCTAACCTGAGAGAGAGGAGAACATCAAGCTGCTTCAGATCTGAAAACATCCACAGGTGCTTCTGTCCATCCTTCCACTGTGAGAAGACCACTCAGCGCTGTGGGTCTGAAAGGACGTGTAGCTGATCAAGAAGAACCTCAATGAGAAAAGGAGACGGACACATCAAACAAGCTGAACGATGGACTGACCACCCCAGAGTCCAGACCTCAGCACCACTGAATGGGTTTGATTATTTCAGGAAATCATCAACCAGCTCCTCAGACTGAGCTTTGGAGGCGTGTCTGCAGGTTCTCTGAGAAGCTGGAAGTGAGGCTCCTGAAAGGAATGGAAGCTGGAATGAAGAGAGAGAGACTTGTACTTAATGGCTGTTTTGACTAAACATTAAATAAATAAATGTTGGTCTTTTAGTTTTGTACAGTATTGCTTATGTAGGGTGTGTGTGTGTGTGTGTGTGTGTGTGTGTGTGTGTGTGTGTGTGTGTGTAAAGAATTTCATTCTAACCCAAAAAGGTTTTCCAAAAACTGAAACTCGGCGCTTTTGTAAAAATCATTCTGTTTTTGCTGTAGGATTTACTGAAGTCAGGACACATCAGTACTGGAAATGCATAAACACACACACACACACACACACACACACACACACACACACACACACACACACACACACACACACACACACACACATTTTCCCATTTAGCTGTAATTCATTAGTAGCCGTGGTTTGAGGGCAGCAGTGCTGAGGTATTGAAGTTGGGCTCTTTTTCCTGTTGACTCCTCGTCTTGTGCTCTGGAAATCGCTCTGATTCGGAGGGCATGAACCAGGCGGAAGAAGCAACGCCGAGAACAGATCTACTGCTCTCAGGAACACAAAGCAAAGCTCAGAGCTGGACTGGATTGAAAGGTCCCTCTAATCTCAGCCAAATGGGGGCCTTGAATTCTCCCAGCCGAAATGTCCAACACAGGTCACATGAGCTGCTGTGGCTACAGTACATTCTGAAATTCTCAACATTAAATCCAACCCCCTGCTGCAGTGGGCACACCCCCCCCCCAAGAAACAGTGGAATAAAATGACTCATAAATATGTACTTTATCTTTAATTCACACATCAGGGCTCTGACCAGCCATGAAACTCTGTTCCATAAACTCGTCTGTTTTTATTACAGATGAACAAAATGTTGTAAAATGGGTTTTAAATTATGCTTAAGCACAAAACACTCATACATTTAAGAGTTAAACACTAATGGGTTTTAGAGTTAAAGAGTTGCCCAAGGACTCTTATTGGTGTAGTGTAGGGTGTTTGCCCAGGTGGGGATTGTTACGTATTACTCTGTTACTCTGTTCCTCTGTTACTCTGTTACTCTGTTCCTCTGTTACTCTGTTACTCTGTTACTCTGTTACTCTGTTACGTCTTTCAGGTTTCTGTAAATGTTAGGAAAGCAGTGCAGTTGGCTCACTGGGATTATGGGAGGTCTTAGCTTTGGTGTGATTTCTCTCAGATCCCTCAGTGTTAATCTGAATGTGCGTTACACTCAGTCATGCTAATGCTGTTCTCTGTTTAACTGTTAAAGATACTTTGTTTGAACTTAGTATCCTTAGTTTGCTACATTCCCAGACAATCTGCGTCTTACATGGATCTTCAGGGGACCTTCAGTAGAGACAGTGATTCTATATAGAACCATAAACACTCAAAGAGCCATTTGCATTCTCTGCAGAGTTCTCTGCATGGTGAAATGGTTCTTCAGATTGATGGAAAATGTGTTGTATATTGTTATTTTTTTGAAAAGGTTGCTCCACAGCACATTCTCCATCAACCTGAAGAACCATTTCACCATGCAAAGAACCAGTGAATCATGCAAATGGTTCAATACCATTGTCTTTACTGAAGAACATTTGAAGAACCTTCTTTTTAAAAAGAGTTTAGTTTAATTTTAAATACAATTTCAATTTCAAGGTTATCGACTTCTTAAGACTCATTTTCTTTGAGTTCTGCTGTGATGATGAGCAGCTGCATCTGTGTTTCGTGTTTTCGGTTCTGTGTGTGAGCGTTTAGTGAGCCTGTGCTTTGCTAAGAGAGTCCAGGAGTGGAACTCGTAGCTGTGGGCTGTAGCATGTAGTTTCCTGTGTAATTCACTCCTTCAGCCTTCAGAAGCTACAGAAACTCCAGCACTCCTCACTCAGAAGGAATAACGAGGAGGAAGGTTTCCATTGGCCTGTCCAGCTGAAGCTGAAGGACATGGCAGCCTGATGGGTTTCTAATGCTGGAGCTTTGTGCTTTCTGATGAGATCTATAATTAATTATGGAAATTATAAGTGGAAAGCCCACAAGAGTGGAGTTAAATCCTCCTGTGGTGCCGCCTCAAATCGCTCACGGACTGCTGTTGAATATATTAGACCTGCTGGAGTCTGAGGATCTGAATTAATCCATCTACAGACACCAGTGAAGTACACAACCTCTAAAATGGTCAGAATGTGGGTTACTGAATAATTCATAGTAGATACTGAATAATTCATAGTAGAGACTGAATAATTCATAGTAGATACTAAATAATTCATAGTAGAGACTGAATAATTCATAGTAGATACTAAATAATTCATAGTAGATACTAAATAATTCATAGTAGATACTGAATAATTCATAGTAGATACTAAATAATTCATAGTAGATCTGAATAATTCATAGTAAATACTAAGCATTGGTCCTCGTTCTCCGACCATTCTAAGGTATTCTTTTATGTGGGGTTTGTTCTCAGGTAAGAACAGAATCTACACACACTCAAGAACACAGAGGTAAGAACCGTTCTGCGCTTTAAGAACACGTCATGAATCTGACGGAGACATTTTCTTAGATCTTTTATCAAGAACACACTTAAGAACAGACTTAGGAAGAACTGGAGAACGAGGCTCAGTGGTTATTCAGCTTTGACATGTTTGGATAGAGTTTCTTATCAGATGTTCTTCACTGTCTTTTTTCCTGCTGAAATTACAGATGTGCAGTGATGTGTTGACAGGCTGACCACTAAATAAACCGCTTTAACAGCAGCGTGTCAGACTTCGTCCACATCACCACAGAACGATTTCAGAGCTCACTCAGGAAACTCACAGGCAGCACTCACACACTCCCAGCGTCTCATGAGCCTGACGTTCTCCATACACAGGCGGTGCATGATATCACACTGCAGCCACAGGAACTGGACATACATGTGGTCAGTATCCTGCACAGGAAACAGTGACAGCAGTGCACAGGTCAATACCCTGTAAGAACTTTGATCATGTTTACGAAATTAACATGTCCAACATGGGCCATGTGCAGAGGAAGTGTGTTTATGGACCTGAACATTCTTCCTAAACAATTACAGAGTGTGTTTTAGGGGTCACTTCACTTCCTCTGCAACTGAAATGTGGACTGTATTGTAATGAATACACAGTTGTCCACCTGTACGGTTCGTCCATATGATACGTTTTGTTTGCAGTTTGGAGGTTCACAGCCATGTAAAGCTGCGTTACGGTAAATCTGTTCTAATACAGGCTTATCACTTAACCTTTGGCCAGTTTAAGATGTAAACTGAGCCGTTCTGAGCGGTTTGGTGTGAAACACTCCGTTCTAGATAAACTGACCGAGTCAGAACCGTTCCCAGTGGTGGTGATGGGAACCAGACGTCCCTCTAAAAGCTCCTACAGAAAGTTCCTACATGAGCTGGTTCTGAATTCACTGCCTGATGACTGAGACGCTGTTTTATGAGAGTTTAGAGAACTTCAACTCCATTCATGGTGGAGGGAGACATGCAGGGCGCTGTGCGGCAAAATAGTCCCCAAAGAAAACTCATTATTCCAGATTTTCCACTGTTTTCCATCTTCAACATTCCATATAAGCTCAGAAGACTCGTGTAGGTTCTCTGGTGGTTCTGGATGGTAAATAAAGTGTCTATATCTGTGTTGTAGTCATGGCGACGCCTGGTTCCCATCACCACCACTGTAAAGACACCGGAGTCTGTAAGTTGCTCTACAAAAAATACACTATATTGCCAAAAGTATCGTCTGGCTTCACACGCATATGACCTTGAGTGATGTCCCATTCTTAATCCATAGGGTTTAATATGATGTCGGCCCACCCTTTGCAGCTATAACAGCTTCAGCTAGGAGTAAGGAGTTGTTTAAGGGAATAATCTTCCAGAAGCGCATTTGTGAGGTCAGACACTGATGTTGGACGAGAAGGCCTGGCTCACAGTCTCCACTCTAATTCATCCCAAAGGTGTTCTATGGGGTTGAGGTCAGGACTCTGTGCAGGCCAGTCAAGTTCTTCCACACCAACCTGGCTCATCCACATCTTTATGGACCTGCTTTGTGCACTGGTGCTCAGTCATGTTGGAACAGGAAGGGGCCGTCCCCAAACTGTTCCCACAAAGTTGGGAGTGTGAAATTGTCCAAAATCTCTTGGTGCAGAAGCTTTAAGAGTTCCTTTCACTGGAACTAAGGGGCCGAGCCCAACTCTTGAAAAACACCCCCACACCATGATCCCCCCTCCACCAAACTTTACACTCGGCACAATGCAGTCAGACAAGTACCGTCTCCTGGCAACCGCCAAACCCAGACTCGTCCATCGGATTTCCAGATGGAGAAGCGTGATTGGTCACTCCAGAGAACACGTCTCCACTGCTCTAGAGTCCAGTGGCGGCGCTTTACTCCACTGCATTCCACGCTTTGCACTGCGCTTGGTGATGTAAGGCTTGGATGCAGCTGCTCGGCCATGGAAACCCATTCCATGAAGCTCTCTACGCTGTTCTTGAGCTGATCTGAAGGCCACATGAAGTTTGGAGGTCTGTAGTGATTGACTCTGCAGAAAGTCGGTGACCTCTGCGCACTATGCCCCTCAGCATCCGCTGACCGCTCTGTCATTTTACGTGGCCGACCACTTCGTGGCTGAGTTGCTGTCGTTCCCAATCGCTTCCACTTTGTTATAATCCCACTGACAGTGGACTGTGGAATATTTAGTAGTGAGGAAATTTCACGACTGGACTTGCTGCACAGGTGGCGTCCGATCACGGCACCACGCTGGAATTCACTGAGCTCCTGAGAGCGACCCATTCTTTCACTAATGTCTGTAGAAGCAGTCTGCAGGCCTAGGGGCTCGGCTTTATACACCTGTGGCCACGGAAGTGACTGGAACACCTGGATTCAGTGATTTGGATGGGTACCCTCATGTCAATCATATAAATAATCTGGTCAGACACACACAGATATATATGAATACATAGATATTTATTATACCATAAGTCCAAGTTAAGAACCATTTCTGAACCTTTGTTTTTGTGAAGGTGACTCGGATGATTGACATTTGAGGTTCAGCCCTTTTGCTGAGCTTAAAACAGACGTTTAAGTTTCTGATTCTCCTCCAAGAATTCGTCACCAGTGTCAGTTGCGTTTAGGGAATGGACATATGGAATTTGGCTCATACTCTGAGTCGAGTAACTAGAGCTCCATCCATGAGTGAAGGCAATTAGGACAGATGATTACACCCTTGTGATGTCTGGTGACCATAGAGATGTCCATCCATCTACATAAGTGACGTTTTCTGTCCTGGGATGGAGTAGATATGAAAACAAGCCGGTTCCAGTCCAACACACCAAGGTTGGAAACACTGAATCAGGCCTCAAACCCGCCCGCATTTGTGTTGGCAGAGCATCGCCGAGCACACAGTCGATACAGACTCTCAAACAGGACAGCGTCACAGCCGCCCAGCGTTGCCCTCACTCAGAGCTTAATTGGGTAAAGTTATACGCTGGCAGGCCGCGAACGTGCTGTATATCATTTAGCGTAAGGAGGCCGGCTGCTCGAGGCTCAGCCAGGCACTGCCATCATTACAGAAACCCAGGTGGAAGGAAGTTATGAGTCAATTTCTCTCTGCTTGAGTATTTTTATTTCCATTTAAAATTATAAATAGCCTGTCATTACTCCACCATGAGCTTTTTAGGCCATGCTATCAAAAGTGGTGCGGAACTGTTGGAGCGTTTTAAAGTACGTATTTTCGTTTGAGGCTGATTGTTTGTTTCTCTTTCGGGGACGGACTATAAATCTGTCATGTCCACTCTCAGAGCTGTAGTCACACCTCAGGAAGCTCAGAGAGGAGCTACTGTAAACCCACTGTACTCTTTACAGGGATTGCACACCACTGCTGAATAAGGGGTGGGAACATGAGTGTTTTTGATGTAAAGCTAGGTTCTAAGCAGTGGGGAACCATCAGAACCTTCGATACCTTCAGATAAGATGTAATGAGTTCTGTAAAATGAATAGCATATCTGTATTTTTATGAACACTATTGTTTACTGTTTACGTCTATTACTGTACTGAACACTATTGTTTACTGTTTACATCGATTACTGCACAGAACACTATTGTTTACTGTTTACATCGATTACTGCACAGAACACTATTGTTTACTGTTTACATCTATTACTGCAGAGAACACTATTGTTTACTGTTTACATCTATTACTGCACAGAACACTATTGTTTACTGTTTACATCTATTACTGCACAGTACACTATTGTTTACTGTTTACGTCTATTACTGTAGAGAACACTATTGTTTACTGTTTACATCTATTACTGCACAGAACACTATTGTTTACTGTTTACATCGATTACTGCACAGAACACTATGGTTTACTGTTTACATCGATTACTGCACAGAACACTATTGTTTACTGTTTACGTCTATTACTGTAGAGAACACTATTGTTTACTGTTTACATCTATTACTGCACAGAACACTATTGTTTACTGTTTACGTCTATTACTGTAGAGAACACTATTGTTTACTGTTTACATCTATTACTGCACAGAACACTATTGTTTACTGTTTACATCTATTACTGCACAGAACACTATTGTTTACTGTTTACATCGATTACTGCACAGAACACTATTGTTTACTGTTTACATCTATTACTGCACAGAACACTATTGTTTACTGTTTACATCGATTACTGCACAGAGCACTATTGTTTACTGTTTACATCTATTACTGCACAGAACACTATTGTTTACTGTTTACTTCGATTACTGCAGAGAACACTATTGTTTACTGTTTACGTCTATTACTGCACAGAACACTATTGTTTACTGTTTATGTCTATTACTGCACAGAACACTATTGTTTACTGTTTACCTCTATTACTGCACAGAGCACTATTGTTTACTGTTTACGTCTATTACTGCACAGAACACTATTGTTTACTGTTTACGTCTATTACTGCACAGAACACTATTGTTTACTGTTTACGTCTATTACTGCACAGAACACTATTGTTTACTGTTTACATCTATTACTGCACAGAACACTATTGTTTACTGTTTACGTCTATTACTGCACAAAACACTATTGTTTACTGTTTACGTCTATTACTGCACAGAACACTATTGTTTACTGTTTACATCTATTACTGCAGAGAACACTATTGTTTACTGTTTACATCTATTACTGCAGAGAACACTATTGTTTACTGTTTACATCTATTACTGCACAGAACACTATTGTTTACTGTTTACGTCTATTACTGCACAGAACACTATTGTTTACTGTTTACATCTATTACTGTAGAGAACACTATCGTTTACTGTTTACATCTATTACTGCACAGAACACTATCGTTTACTGTTTACATCTATTACTGCACAGAACACTATTGTTTACTGTTTACGTCTATTACTGCACAGAACACTATTGTTTACTGTTTACATCTATTACTGCAGAGAACACTATTGTTTACTGTTTACATCTATTACTGCAGAGAACACTATTGTTTACTGTTTACATCGATTACTGCACAGAACACTATTGTTTACTGTTTACATCTATTACTGCAGAGAACACTATTGTTTACTGTTTACATCTATTACTGCAGAGAACACTATTGTTTACTGTTTACATCTATTACTGCACAGAACACTATTGTTTACTGTTTACGTCTATTACTGCACAGAACACTATTGTTTACTGTTTACATCTATTACTGTAGAGAACACTATCGTTTACTGTTTACATCTATTACTGCACAGAACACTATTGTTTACTGTTTACATCTATTACTGCACAGAACACTATTGTTTACTGTTTACGTCTATTACTGCACAGAACACTATTGTTTACTGTTTACATCTATTACTGCAGAGAACACTATTGTTTACTGTTTACATCTATTACTGCAGAGAACACTATTGTTTACTGTTTACATCTATTACTGCACAGAGCACTATTGTTTACTGTTTACATCTATTACTGCACAGAACACTATTGTTTACTGTTTACATCTATTACTGCACAGAACACTATTGTTTACTGTTTACGTCTATTACTGCACAGAACACTATTGTTTACTGTTTACATCTATTACTGCACAGAACACTATTGTTTACTGTTTACATCTATTACTGCACAGAACACTATTGTTTACTGTTTACATAACTTGAAGCACTTCATGAACAGCTGCTCTACATATTTGCAGATACGCACATGGAACTTTAATTTTATTTCAACGTTGCACATACTGTACATTTTTAATTTTTCTACTTTTTTAGAGTTCGTCATATTTTCAGTTTTTTATTCTCTTAAGATTATATTAAGATTATATTTGGTGAACGGAGGAACAGCAAAGTCAGAATTGCACTGTACAGTGTAACGGCCTGCTCTGCTGTGCATGTGACAAGAAGACAATCTTGAATCTTTATTAGCGCCAACAAAGGTTCTGCAAGTGTAAACGTGCTAAAAATCATATACATATATAAGAACCATTCTTGGTGCTATGTAGAACCACTTTCTAAAGGGTTCTGTATTTAATCATATACAGCACATTCTCCATCGATCTAAAGAACACTGTCACCATGAAAAGAACCATTTAAGAGTGTTCCTGGTTCTATATAGACCCACTGTCATTATTAAAGAACCCTTATAGAACCGCGCTTTAAAGGTTTATACTTTTTAAATAAGTTCATGCTTCTCTGATACCACAGAGAACACAATCCCGATGGGACAGTAAAAACACGGCGATTCTGTTAAATAACGATGAGTTTACTTGTGTTTTTTATTTACAGAAATCAGTAGATGTTCTCCGCTGCAGTCATACGAGATGAACGGGACTCAGATCCTGACCTTGCTTTCTTTCTTTGTTTGTTTGTTTCTAACTTTGTTTTAGAAGGTTTAGTCTTTCACCTTCTGCGCTTCTTGAAGGTCTGTAGTTGGACTGTGATTATGCTTTTAAACTCATGCAAAACTATGTTAAATGTTGAATATATGGATAATTATTAACATTAGCATTTTGATAACGTTCCTTTTGCCTTAAGCAGAGAAGCTTCCTTTGGGATTCGTTCATTTCTTTGAAGGACAGTATGATTTCATGATGAATATTAATAGTTATCCAGGTGTATCGAGCGTTCCTGGAGTGTCTTAACTTTTAACTTTAAGTAACTCTCCGGAAGTTTTCTAGAACTTATCAGAAGGTCCTGTTCTGTGAAGCGTGGCGGGTGATTGTGTTTCTGTGTGATGGTAGATGTACAGTGAAATATGATGCGGTGCTGTTTTAAAACCCGCTCACAGACTGTTTTTGTTCCAGTGGCCTCATGATCCCCCCACAGCCCCCCCACCCGCTCGATTAGGCGCTCCAATTTCGATTTGAAATTGGCCCTCGTTATTAATCCCAATCACCCAGAACGCAGAGACCACAGCCTGCTCTGAAACACATGTGCCGCCCCACCACACGAGCTGCTTCAAATTAATTAATTACATCCCAGGTGATTTTACTTTAAGATAAAAAAAGAGATGGAAACGGATCCCACAGGCTCCACCAAACCGGCAGCAGAACTCCAGGAAAATAGGCGCAGGACTCTGCTCCCGGGGCTTTTCTCCATAAACCACTCTCGGAGCGCCGCGCCGCTCCCCAGCACTGAAAAGAACCTCCTCACAATCCGTTCAGACGCAGTTCCAGTTTGTACCCTGAACAGAAGTCCTGCGTTGAATTTACATGATTATAATACGCGCATCATCATTCCTACATGAACAAAACACAACTTGGTTCTTCAGTTCTTCAGTTTTGTTGGTGCGGTATATTTAATTCATGCATATTCATCAGCCTTTTTTCACTGCTCGCAGAACAAAGTTGAATTTTTCAGCATGGAACATGAATCAGAGCACGTTTCTGTAACCACATCTACTGGATTCATATTTGTTCAATATTTCTTTTACAAATGAAGCCCAATTATAATACGCAGCACTCCACCACTCCAGAGTCTGACCCTCGATCAGGAAATGAGTGAAATTCGCATTTACAGCCTGATGGGGCTTTAAAAACACGCCCAGCTGTTTGGGAAATCATTCAAAAAGCCTTCATAACCAATCAGTCAGGAACGTGTTCCGATAAAAACACGCAAGACTGTGTTTTATGTCTGTGATGAATATTTTCCATTCTTTAACCTCAGAAACTCTTTGGGCCAGTTTCCCAGATCCAGATTAAGAGTAAACCTAGACCACAATTCATTTCCAGGGGTAGGTCACTACTGACACTGCAGTTTAGACTCAGACTAGGCTTAATCCCTGAGTTTAAGGGTCTGTATGAGATCCACACTCACAAAACTACACGACTATAGAAGTTATTCATATCTGTTAGTAAACATAGTAGAAGCTTAATTATCCACTGTAGATACTGATAGATTGTGAATAATTTACAGTAATTACTGAGTAATTCATAAATTATGATTAATTAATAGTAGATCCTGAGAAATTGATATTATTAATAATTTATAGTAGATACTGAGAAATCCATAGATTATGAATAATTTACAGTAATTACTGAGTAATTCATAGGTTATGATTATAGTAGATACTGAGTAAATCATAGATTATGAATAATTTATAGTACATACTGAATTCAGATTAAGAATAATTTAGAGTAATTACTGCTGAATTCATAGATTATGATTAATTTGAAGAAGATACTGAGAAATTCATATATTATGAATAATTTATAGTATACTGAGAAATTCATGTTATGAAAAATGTATAGTAATTACTAAGTAATTTATAGATTGTGATTATAGTAGATACTGAGAAATTCATATATTGGGAATAATTTATAGCAGATACTGAGAAATCCATAGATTATGAATAATTTACAGTAATTACTGAGTAATTCATAGGTTATGATTATAGTAGATACTGAGTAAATCATAGATTATGAATAATTTATAGTACATACTGAATTCAGATTAAGAATAATTTAGAGTAATTACTGCTGAATTCATAGATTATGATTAATTTGAAGAAGATACTGAGAAATTCATATATTATGAATAATTTATAGTATACTGAGAAATTCATGTTATGAAAAATGTATAGTAATTACTAAGTAATTTATAGATTGTGATTATAGTAGATACTGAGAAATTCATATATTGGGAATAATTTATAGTAGATACTGAGAAATCCATAGATTATGAATAATTTATAGTAATTACTAAGTAATTCATATATTATGAATAATTTACACTAGTTACTGAGTAATTCATAGGTTATGATTATAGTAGATACTGAGAAATTCATATATTATGAAAATGTATAGTAGATACTGAGAAATCCATAGATTATGAAGTATTTATAGTAATTACTAAGAAATTCATAGATTATGAATAACTTATAGTACATACTGAATAATTCAGATTAAGCATAATTTACAGTAATTACTGATTAATTCAGAGATTATGGTTAATTTGTAGTAGATACTGTGAAATTCATAGATTATGCCTAATTTATAGTAATTACTAAGTAATTCATAGATTAAGAATAATTTACAGTAATTACTGATTAATTCATAGATTATGATTAATTTGTAGTACATACTGAGAAATCCATATATTATGAATAATTTATAGTAATTACTAAGTAATTAATAGATTATGAATAATTTATAGTACATTTTGAATAATTCAGATTAAGAATAATTTACAGTAATTACTGATTAAGCCTTTAATTTGTAGAAGATACTGAGAAATTCATATATTATGAATAATTTATAGTAGATACTGAGGAATTCATGTTATGAATAATTTACAGTAGTTACTGAGTAATTCATAGATTATGATTAATTTAAAGTAGATACTGAGAAATTCATATATTATGAATAATTTATAGTAGATACTGAGAAATCCATAGATTATGAATAATTTATAGTAATTACTAAGTAATTCATATATTATGAATAATTTACACTAGTTACTGAGTAATTCATAGATTATGAATAATTTATAGTACATACTGAATTCAGATTAAGAATAATTTAGAGTAATTACTGCTGAATTCATAGATTATGATTAATTTGAAGAAGATACTGAGAAATTCATATATTATGAATAATTTATAGTATACTGAGAAATTCATGTTATGAAAAATGTATAGTAATTACTAAGTAATTCATAGATTGTGAATAATTTACAGTAGATACTGAGAAATTCATATATTATGAATAATTTATAGTAATTACTGATTAATTCATAGATTATGAATAATTTATAGAAGATACTGAGAAATCCATAGATTATGAATAATTTATAGTAGTTACTGAATAATTAATAGGTTATGACTAATTTATAGTAATTACTGATTAATTCATAGATTATGAATACTTTATAGCAGATACTGAGAAATCCATAGATTATGCATAATTTACAGTAGTTACTGAGTAATTCATAGATTATGATTAATTTAAGGTAGATACTGAGAAATTCATATATTATGAATGTTTTACTGTAATTACCGAGTAATTCATAGATTATGATTAATAGTAGATCCTGAGAAATTGATATAAATAATATATCGTAGATACTGAGAAATCCATAAATTATGAATAATTTACACTAATTACTAAGTAATTCATAAATTATGATTAATTAATAGTAGATCCTGAGAAATTGATATTATTAATAATTTATAGTACATACTGAATAATTCAGATTAAGAATAATTTATAGTAATTACTAAGTAATTCATAGATTATGAATAATTTACAGTAGTTACTGAGTAATTCATAGATTATGAATAATTTATAGTAGATACTGAATAATTAATATATTATGACTAATTTATAGTAATTACTGAGTAATTTATAGATTGTGATTATAGTAGATACTGAGAAATTCATATATTGGGAATAATTTATAGTAGATACTGAGAAATCCATAGATTATGAATAATTTATAGTAATTACTAAGTAATTCATATATTATGAATAATTTACACTAGTTACTGAGTAATTCATAGGTTATGATTATAGTAGATACTGAGAAATTCATATATTATGAAAATGTATAGTAGATACTGAGAAATCCATAGATTATGAAGAATTTATAGTAATTACTAAGAAATTCATAGATTAAGAATAATTTACAGTAATTACTGATTAATTCATAGATTATGGTTAATTTGTAGTAGATACTGTGAAATTCATAGATTATGCCTAATTTATAGTAATTACTAAGTAATTCATAGATTAAGAATAATTTACAGTAATTACTGATTAATTCATAGATTATGATTAATTTGTAGTACATACTGAGAAATTCATATATTATGAATAATTTATAGTAGATACTGAGAAATCCATATATTATGAATAATTTATAGTAATTACTAAGTAATTAATAGATTATGAATAATTTATAGTACATTTTGAATAATTCAGATTAAGAATAATTTACAGTAATTACTGATTAAGCCTTTAATTTGTAGAAGATACTGAGAAATTCATATATTATGAATAATTTATAGTAGATACTGAGGAATTCATGTTATGAATAATTTACAGTAGTTACTGAGTAATTCATAGATTATGATTAATTTAAAGTAGATACTGAGAAATTCATATATTATGAATAATTTATAGTAATTACTGATTAATTCATAGATTATGATTAATTTGTAGTAGATACTAAGAAATTCATATATTATGAATAATTCATAGTAGATACTGAGAAATCCATAGATTATGAATAATGTATAGTAATTACTGAGTAATTCATAGATTATGATTGATTTATAGTAGATACTGAGAAAATAATAGATTATGAATAATTTATACTAGATATTGAATAATTCATACATATCATGAATAATTTATAGTAGATACTGAGTAATTCATAATTGGTATTTATTTATTCAAACCTTAAAAATTTAAAGTAATTACTGTAAGTTTTCTGTTGAAATGTGTGTGTCAGTACATATTTAATTAACCAGGTTGGTTGTATTTGTTTTATTTCTTTCATTCTTAAAAAATCTTAATACATAATGGATATTTTTCAGATAAACAAAAAGTCTAAGAGTTTGTGTAACTTTAGTTTACCATTTATTATCTGTCTGAGTTCTGTGTGTTTGTCTTGTCCTCCGTTTGCTGAGCAGAAAATATTTGCCTTTGTTTGTTTCCCAACAGAATGGGAGTGTAAATAATCGCTGCAGAGCAGAACCGGCCTTTTCTTATCTGGAGCAAGTAGATTAAACAGTCTGTCAGCTGAGGGAGATAAACGAATGTATTTGCCGGGAGCGAGAGTTTGAGTGGTGGTGACGGTGACGGCGGTGGTGGTGGTGACGGTGATGGTGGTGGTGACGGTGCTCAGCTTATTTAGTGCTGAGTTTACAGCTCACTGATTATGAGATTGTGAAACTCTTCCTTATGTACATGAGAAAATATATCTGTGTTTTCTTGAAGTCATCTCAGTGTCCTTGGCCGTGTCCAGAGAGGCCAGAGCTGGAGAAGTTTGGCTAAATCATGGCTGTAAACAGTGGGTTGCCAGGTTGGAGACTAATCCCGGGCTGTAAGTGGTGCTCGGCGGGGTGTTTTCTTTGCAGTGGTGCTGCTGGCAGGATTAGTGATGAGCTGGCAGGAGCTGTGCACCCCCCACTGGCTGGACGGTAATTAAGTTGTTGCGGGTCCCTCATTCCTTGTTGTGCCGCTGGCTGGTGGCTGTGAGAGCCGCTAAAGTTGCGCTGTAACAGCTCCGGTGGCCTCGTAAACAGGAAGGACTCGAGCGGAATCCAAGGCTTCATTCCTCAAACCACATCCATTAGCATAGAGCAAAAAGAGGAAATCTGATTTACATCCTACTGTAAAAAAGACATTTACAGGCAGAACGGAAAATTTGATATGAATGGCTGTGTAAAGAAATCAAATCTGCCACATATTTGCTTAATAAATGGCCATTTTTTTGCATAAGCAATAATGTCTAGTTCTCCTACTTAACATGTCTACATAACATATCTTCATGCTAGTGGGAAAATATGTAAACATGTGGTTTTTAAAGAGAAATATTCAACTAAGATGATGTTTTTATACACAGAGATACAGGGAGTCAGTAAAAGTCTGTTTCTCTCATTAAAGTTTCTCATAATCTGATACTTAAATGTCCCCCTTCATACTCTAAGTAAACCACCACGAGCCAACACAACATTTCCTCTTCTCAGAGTTTCCTCTGGTATTAACTTCAGATCACACCTGAATTCTGGCTGCTGTAGAAAACCTAAACCCTGAATTCTGTGTGCTTTGTGCTTGTTTTGTGCTGGAAAAAGACTTATAATAAGGTACATTTAGAAAGAGACCGATTAAAGCAGTCGTTCCTAAAATAAACGACATACTGTCAAGCTTACAGCACTTTGCAAAGTAAGTAATCTTATGAGGAAAAAAATAAAATATTTACTGTCTGGATATGGATATAAAACCATTTTACTTGCTAAGATTTTTATTGCAGTGTAAACAGGAAGCAACTTAGTCATGTTTAATATTTCTTAGAGTTGTAAGAGTAATTTTAAGATATTAGATAATATCGTTTTCTTCTTTGTTTTTTCTTGATTTAAATCATTTTATAACAGAATTGTCTTGATTCACTGACTGACCATCTCTTTAGTGAAGCTGTTGTAGCTATGAGTGTTTATGTTCATTAAAGGCTAGTTCTGCATTGTGCTCATCAAAAGTAAAGTGGTATCCCACAAGGCTCTGTTTTAAGGCCACTTCTGTTTTTATGATATGCTACTGCTGGGTGTCGTTACCAGTAACATGGCATTAGCTTCACTGCGATGCTGATGACACACAATTACACACATCAGCCAGTCAATAAACCTAATAAGACTGGATGTAGAGTAACTTCCTCAGTTCAGTCAGACTTTTCTTATGGCTAGAAATAACTGTGATTTTCAACGTGCCGCTGAACCATACATGAAAATTAAATGGCAGCACAGAGAACCAGAACTTCAGTTCTTGAGTGTTTAATGCATGAAAGAAAGTCTTGAAGTGGATTTCTTCTGTCAAACCAACGTTCCCACAACGTTAGCCTAAAATAATGTTCTGATAATGTTTCAAAGAAAAGCTTTTACTCTAATATTGGAAGAATCATTTCAAATGATGTTTCTGTAGAGCTAAATATTAACTAAGGCATGACGTGTTAACTGCAGCGTTGGGAGGATGTTTTGAGGATGTTCTCAGAGCCACAGATTATGATACGTGGTGATGTTTAGAGAACATTAGCATATCTTTAATTACAACATTGTGGGGAAAAAACTTCCCACTGAAAACATTAATAAAACATGCGCATAATATACCAGAGCAGGGTGAAGTCTGAGGAAGGCATGAAATCGAGTCTTCTTCTGTTCTAAAGTAGCATTGCTGAAACAGAAAAACCAGGAAACGTCCAGTTTGGCGTTACGCTGAGTGTGACACGGATCGCTGAGTAAATATATAATATATATATATTACACTAAGAACTAAAGCAGGAAGAGGATTAAAGCCATGGATGATATGGAATAATTTGTAGTTAATACTAAAAAAATCATAGTAGATACAAAATGATTGATGGTTTAACTTTTGCTGTTATTCATGCAAGTTTGTTATACAATTCAAAGGTAATTATGGCAATGTTTAATTAATCAGCTACTTATACAACCAATTACATTTACATTCCATTTCCACGCCCTATCAGCACTTTTTATTCTCAAAATAAAAGACCTAAGAACAAACCGCAAATAACAAAACATCAGTGACACACACACACACACACACACACACACACACACACACACACACACACACACACACACTCACATATACACGGAACATGGTAATGATACTTCATGCTGGAGATGTAGGTACGTATGACCCGGTCTGTTTGTCTTAACATGTGTTTTTTCTTGAGAAACCCTAAACTAACGGTTCAGAACTTCACTAACTGCCTCTAACAGTCCGCCGTGTTCCGTTAATGGACAGCAGTGACTGATGTCGGCAGTCGTCCACTCCATATGTGCTTCATGCTGGATGTTTCTGCTCCTGTAACACTGCCATCAGTCACCATGGACACACCAACAGGCCGCGGTCACCCTGCCCTGCCCTGCCCTGCCCTGCTGGTGTGGACACGGCTCAGACGGACGGCGTGTTGAGTGTGTGTGTGCGGAATGCTGTGCGTGTGGAATGTGAAAGGGAATTCCGCTGTAAGAGCCGATACTCAGACCCGTATTTATTTGCTCATTCATCACTGTAGATGACCTTTGACCCCCTCGCCTCGCTGTTTGTCGCTCCCCCTCAGGCCGAAGGGTTTTTAACTCAGTGTTTTGCACCACACGGCGGATCTCATCTGCCGCTCATGTGGGTCTCAGCGGGGTTCCTGCTGAACGGCTCCATTCACTCGGCCTGAACGGACCAGCACAGGCCGTGTTTACGCTCTTTATGTCACATAAACAAGACCTCGCCGGGTCTCTGCCGCCCAAATGGGCAGGAAAAGACGTCCAGCAGACTCACTGGCCTTAAAACGGCTTCTCCAGTCAGCAAAACAGTTACTACTGCAAATATTACCACAAACTCTTCTTAAATCTAGTGAGTGTATCTAATGCTGCTCGTCTGTCAGACAGTTTTAAGATGATTCAAACTGTTTCTAGACCTTGTCCTTTAAATATTAGTAAAATTTTTATTTATAGATCCATAATTTTGCTTATTATTTTTTGAAAGTAGTAAAAATTCTGTGCAAATGGCAAAAATGTCACCAGACAGGATTTCACCAGGTGCGGTTACTGATGTAAAAAGTACTGGACTTGTTCTGGAAGCCGTCATTTCTGTGTTGCTGCACTGGTGGCTTGTTTTGTAAATAATGCAGTCTGCAGTGCTTCTTTAATATCTGCGGTAACAAGAAATTATAACACATAAATATACATATTAGCGCCGAATGGTTCCAGTAGAAATAGTAATTTGACGATTACAGTGCAGTAGAGGGCTTTGGCGATTTCCCGGTTAGCGTCTCTCTGAGGGAATCTTCTTAATCACATCAGCAAGCAGCCCTGAATTCAACTAAACAAATTACACAGAAATGCACAGAATTCACTGCGAGGATTAAACCGCATCTGCTGAACATCCCTCACTTCTTCCAGTTCAAGGTTGAAAACCAAATATTTAGGCCGTATGAATGCAGATCGTTTTCTCCTGTTCATCTGCTAAATATTTACAGCGCTGTGCAGAATCAGAGACCACCTTCACAAATTCAGCTTCCAGGAAAAGCAGCAGTGTTTTATTCCGTGAGTCTCTCCCTCTATTCCAGCTTCCACTCTTAGCTGGAGCCTCACTTTCAGCTCCTCACAGAACCTGCAGACACGCCTCCAAAGCTCAGTCTGAGAAGCTGGTTGATGATCAAACCCATTCAGCGGTGCTGAGGTCTGGACTCTGGGGTGGTCAGTCCATCGTCCAGCTTCTTTGTTTGATGTGTCCATCTCCTTTTCTCAGTGAGGTTCTTCTTGATCAGCTACACGTCCTTTCAGACCCACAGCGCTGAGTGGTCTTCTCACAGTGGAAGGATGGACAGAAACCCCTGTGGATGTTCTCAGATCTGAAGCAGCTTGATCTTCTCCTCTCTCTCAGAGATCAAAGCTTTCAGTGCTGTTTATCTGATGGGGGCAGGTTTGAGGTCGACCAGCTCTTCCAGGTGGTTGTTAGGAGGAACATTTTCTCTGGAGCTTTTAATCAGTTTTTTGAAGCTCAGACTTTTTCTTCTCTTTCTTCATGCAGGTGGATTATCTTATATATATAATCTATTGTTAGCTAGTGACACCGTTCAGCTCCTTTTCTCTGGGTCAGAACTCGAGGCCCTGTTTCATGTTGAATGCCGTGGCATTGCTGCTTATTTTGGTGGATTTCCTGATAATTCAATCTTCCTCATAGTCCTCCAGTTTGGCCCCAACCGTGTAAATATACATATTTTATTCTTTCCTATAGCTGCTGAGTGTATTTCATAAGGTCTGACATATTTTTTCAGGGAAATGCTGCAAATTGCTCAACACTGTTAGCACATCACCAAAGAAAGATACCATCACAAATGCATTTGCCAAAATACTTGGACATACAGTACTACATAGCTTGACAAGGGTTTTAGTAAAGATAATGGTTCTACTTAAAACCATAAACCCTTAACAGGAGTTTAATTTTAATAATAAAAAACTTTATTAAAAATGCTTATTTCAGAGCAGGAGGTGGGGCTGCATCCCTGTCCCTCATGGCCACATGGTGAGCAGTTAGATCCCAGTGTTCTGAAGTAAATGAGTCCCAAAGTCTGAAAGTCAGTGAGGAACATTAAGAATCTCCATATTTTCTGCAGTTCAGCTCTTTTTAGTGTTTTAGTGTAAAATATGGTGATTTTCTGTGTGACCAGCTGGTCAGAGCTGAGTCTGCTGGTCATGAACTGCTGAGTTTCTGAGCTCAGAATGAGCTGAAACCGTCACGACGGACACATTCGGTCCAGTTTGGGTCGAGTTCTAATGACTAAATGAAATTTTCAGTCATCAGTTTTAATAAAATAATCATAATAAAGGTTTAGAGTCACTCAGAGTTTCAGTCTAAAGTCTAAGATCAGTTAAAAGCCCCAAATGTGTTTCAGCTCTGACTCTGAACCAGGTCAGCAGAATGTTCTGTATAGAACCCTTTTGTTCTAAGTGTGCTTTAATGTTCCTGTATCAGGTGACTGTGGGTTTCTGAAGGAGAACGCTGTCGTATATAAAGTCATATCTCCTGTAATGAAGCTAGATGGATGGATGGATGGATGAATGGATGGTTCTCCGGCCGAACATTCCAGCCCGTCTGTTCCTGTCTGTCCGTCTGTCCTTCACGGATTGGGACTGGGATTTATTTGAGTTTTTATTGATGGGGGGCTTTGACTCTGTCTCCACACTTAAACCCACTTTGTCATCACATTCTGTTCGACAGAGACAAATGGCAGCAGTGAAGAAGATGCTTCTCCACAGCCCACACCCACAGGCCACGGGGTCAGGGAGGAGCGCTGCTGCGGCGCGACTGTCGGTGAGCGGTTACTATATTTTCATTAATTTATTTAATACATTTCATTAATTCTGCATTATTTATTTATCAGAGGCTGCAGTCACACTTTCATACATGCATATTTACTCAGACATGAATCAGCAACATCAAGAACTTTGATATTTGGAGTCTTCAGCCCAGATTCTGTTCATTTGTTCTGTAATATTTCTGAGAACTTAAAGGGCCAGAATCCTTCATGTGCCCTGTTTTTCTCTCTGAGCTCCGCCTTTAATAAAGACAAGCCACTGAAAACCCCGTTAAACAGCCGCTTGTGTTAATGTGCATTTAAGACTGACATGCAGCCAAAAGTTTGGGCGCCCCTGGACAAACTCCACGTGTTTGTTGATTGAAAGTAATACAACATGAACTCAGCAAGTAAATCGAATTTGTGCACTAAAATGTGCAGAAAAACGACAAAATGGAATTTGATTGGGAGTGATCAAACTTTTGCAAACTGCATGTAAATATGTAAATGAGCTCTGTTCTGATTGGCTCATTCTTTAAAACTAAAGCATGAGTAGGCGGGGCTGAACTGCTCTAGATTAAAATAGAGTGATGAATGTAAATGTGTGTGTTTCTGTGAGGTGAATGTTATTTTCCCTGATTTCGACCCTTTAACGGGACTTTTGAGCCAAGAGACTTTCAAAAACCTTTGATAGATTTTGGCTTTTGGTTAAAGGAAAACTTTCTTCTGATGACGTAACTGACAGAGATTTTCCTGTGTCTCAGTTCTTCTCTGTGGTTTCTGAACTGAACTCAAATAGTGGGAGTTCATTCGTTCATTCATTCGTTCATTCATTCGTTTGTTTGTTTGTTTGTTGGCTGTTTATTGTGGTGATTTTTAAACTGAAGAAGTCAGAAGAGTGTGAGCAGTGAGTATCTAATGAAGGAGCTTCTTCACACGTTTAGAAGAGGAAATAAATCTGAACTGGTCAAACTTTGGTTCAGTCACTGCGAGTGAAATCAGGAAAACTTCAGAAGAGCTTTTGTTTGAAGTAAAAACATTCTGAGAACTTAATACTGCATTAAAAATACAGCGTGTGATCCGGTTACGGAGCCTCTGACCCTGATGTTGTTCTTGAGCTGTTAATATATTTAATATACTTTATTAGATCAAGGACTGGGCGGCCGACCTGCTGCAGTTAACAACAGACGCCTGACGAGCTGAGGAAAAAAAATACTTACATGTCTGAGTTTGTCTGAGGTTGGTGGACGTCAGTGGAGGTTCACTGAGGTTGGCAGAGGTTGGTGGATATTGGTGGAGTTTGTCTGAGGCTGGTTTAGGCCGGCGGAGGTTGGCGGAGGCCGGTTGAGGCCGGCGGAGGCCGGTTGAGGCCGGCGGAGGCCGGTTGAGGTCAGCGGAGACCAGTTGACGTCGGCGGAGGCCGGTTGAGGCTGGCAGAGGTGGGCGTGTTTCGTCTCACGTTGCTGTTGAGTTGGTAAAACTTGACAGATGTTAACCTCTGGCCGAGGTGATGGAGGACGCGTTACTCAGCACCGTTGCTGTGTTTTTGCACAGAGGAGTACGAGCCGCTCTGCGTTCCTGCTCCAATAAAGCGGAGAAACCTGAATAAATGAGGTAATTAATTAAGTTATGACATGAAAAACAAACGCTCTACAAAGAGAGTCTGTCTCCAAAGGACCTACACTTGTGAATAGCTTGTAACAATTACAATTGCCCCTCAGTCGAGCCAAATGTAATGATTTTTCAAAGAAAATGATGTTTAAAGCCCAGCTGACGTGCAGCATCGCGTAGCGTAATTACAAATTAACACAATCCCCTCAAATGTAAATAGGAGCCACGAGAGTGGGACGGTGTGGGGAGAAGGCGAGGGGGAGGAGATGGGGCTCTGGGGGACTCGAAGGGTCTCAGGATCCAAAACAACAGCACGGTCAGATATTCCGTTTTTCATGGTGATATTAAACGCAGTCCAACATGAAGGATTGTTCCAATTACTAAAGGAATGTGAGCTTCAACTCGGAAAACTGGGAACGGCTCCTTCAGGGAATAATATTTCCCACTTAAAATGAGAAAGACATAATAATTGTGCTGAAAGTAAACCGTTTGAGGCGTTTTGTTGTCTTTCCTCTTCTAACCTGTGCGGTGCAGATCTAGAATCTGAAGAATAATAAATAAATAAATAAATAAAGTTGTCCATCTGAGTGGACTTATGTGCTTTAACTGCTCATTAATGGTTTTAAGGTCTTTTTGAACTTATTAATAATCTCTAATAAACTCATTTTCAACCATTCATGAACACTTTATAAGGGCAATCTTGTTTTAAAGTGGTGCCCACACTATAACTTAAGAATAAGCTCAGCCAGTTTGCATTGAAATCCCTGTAGCGACTGTATAATGAGCCTCAGTATGTAATCAGCCTGGGGCTTTAAGGGGTTAGTAGAGGAGCTCGTGGAGTGATGAAGAACCTGAAAGCAGCCTGGAGGATTTTGTTTACAGGAAAAACAAATAGTATTTTAAAATTCATACACATTAATATTCATCTTTAAAAATGTTCATATCATTCTTGTTTTTTATTTCATTTACATCATTTAAAAATGTGTGTGAGGTCTGGTTCCATTACAAGCAGAGTTTTTCCTTCTCCTGTAAAGTTGACTTTGGAGATGTGATAGTTATTACAGTATATATACTCAGAGCTGTGTATGAACAGATATTCACCCATTCATCTCTCAGCTCCTCTCACTGTGGCTCTTTACTCGTCATTATGCTTTATTATATCTGTCTCTTAGTTTAATCCTTGTGATCAGTCGGTGTTTATCTGCTCTGTTCGGTGCACACACACACACACACACACACACACACACACACACACACACACACACACACAAACCCACACAGACCCACACACACACAAACCCACACAGACCCACTCACACACATGCGCACACACACACACACACACACACACACACAAACCCACACAGACCCACACACACACAAACCCACACAGACCCACTCACACACATGCGCACACACACACACACACACACACACACACACACAAACCCACACAGACCCACACAGACCCAGACACACACACACACAAACCCACACAGACCCCCCCCCCCCCACACACACACACACACACACACACACACACACACACAAACCCACACACACACACACACACACACACACACACACAAACCCACACAGACCCACACACACACAAACCCACACAGACCCACACACACACACTCACACACATGCGCACACACACACACACACACACACAGACAGCCACGCTCACACACACACACACTGTCTCACACACACGCTCACACACATGCACAGTCACACACATTCACACCCACACACACATATACACACACACACACACACACACACACACAAACCCACACACACACACACACACACACACACACACAAACCCACACAGACCCACACACACACAAACCCACACAGACCCACACACACACACTCACACACATGCGCACACACACACACACACACACACACACAAACCCACACAGACCCACACAGACCCAGACACACACACACACACAAACCCACACAGACCCCCCCCCCACACACACACACACACACACACACACACACACACACAAACCCACACACACACACACACACACACACACACACACACACACACACAAACCCACACAGACCCACACACACACAAACCCACACAGACCCACACACACACACCCACACACATGCGCACACACACACACACACACACACAGACAGCCACGCTCACACACACACTGTCTCACACACACGCTCACACACATGCACAGTCACACACATTCACACCCACACACACATATACACACACACACACACACACACTCTCACTCACACACACTCACACACACGTTTCTAAACTTTGTTTTCATTATTTCACCATCATATTTTATATATGCATATTAATAATTATTTAAATATATTTTTGTTATTATTCTTTCATCTAATTCTGATGCTTGATCAGTCCAACTGTGCCCCTATATAATCTCAACAAGCACAGCTTGGAAAAAAAATACATTGATAAATATATAAATATATAAATAAGCACGTGACAAAAATGTTGAATTGTTGTTTTTTCTTATATAAGAATTTATGCTCAGTCATGATCATTTCATATATATTTTTATATATTTTATATATTTTTATACAAACTTTTCTGTCAACAAGTAAAATGCCTGTCTGTCTGTGTGTTTCATTTAAAATATTTGTAAATATGCATTTAAAAAATATACATATATAAATATATTTAAATGAGTACATATCTAGTACATATCTAGTCCGTGTCAGGCTTAGTGCTGATGAAATGTAAGTGTGTGAAGTGCGACCTAGTTTCAAATCTGTGATCTGTGACGAAACTTTTCTGCTTCTTCAGGATCTGAGTTAAAGGAAAGAGTGAGTTAGGAACTGAATTAAAGCAGCAGAATTCCATTTAAATCGCAGAACACGCGTTATCTAGTCCTTTAGACATGATATTAGTTCAGTCTGATTTAGTGTGTCTTAAACAAAAACTATCGGTGTTTAAAGCGCAGTGGGGACGCTGATGTCATTAGCATTTATATATGACAGAATCGTTTCTCTCGAGGTTTTACATCCTAACTAGGCTGTACAGCAGGTGTGTGTGTGTGTGTGTGTGTGTGTGTGTGTGTGTGTGTGTGTGTGTGTGTGTGTGTGTGTGTGTGTGTGTGCGTGTGTGATGCTGTAGAAAGAAGGGCACAGTGAGGCTGAGGCTGAGCTCAATAGTCTGGCACTAAAGACTAAAGTGCTGTAAAACGCCGTCACTTTGGGGACGCTCCCCGGGGACTGAAGGTAATTACGGCGCGGCGAGCCGGAGGGCAGATTAGATCCACTCTGAACCTCCCTCTAATCACAAAACACGCCGCAGCCCTCCCTCAGAAACTGAACCAAAAACCTTTTACTGGAAAAAGGTCAGCTTTCAAGGTAACTCTCTCAGAGATTTCACTTTCCCTGCTTTAGAGCAGCTGACCTGAGACTGTAACTACAGGAGAACCCCCTAACCCCCCCCCAACACACAGCACCCCACTCAACATATATCACACCCTACAGCGCTGTGAAAAACCTTTAAACATATTTTTAAAGCCATTAATCTCTGCAGGATGTGTGTCTGGTGGTGGAAACGCAGCGCCTCTCATTCCTCACCGTCCAGGTCTGATTATAAAATGAGCGGATGAAAATTTCGCTGGTGGTTTTGTTATTTTTCAGTTTCATCTTTGGCACATCTGTACAATCACACTGGCGTCTGGGAGGAGCGTGTAAATCTGCGCGTATTAAAGATGATAATAGGTTTGGTCACTTAGCTGCAGATCAGGATTTTTTCACTTACTAATAATTAGACTAAAAATAGAAAATTGCAGTAATAATAATATTTTTCACATTCATCGACAGAAACAACTATCCGGCGATAATAAAGACGATAATAACACAGCATTAAAACTGTCACTTTAGGAAATGAATGGCTCCATTACTTTAATCAAGACACTGCGTTAAAAAATAAATGTTATTTTTATTTAAATGCTATTCTCGTGTGTTTGCTGGTCGTGTACTGGCTGCGTTTTCGAGCTAAACGGTCACCACTGAAACATTTGGTACAATTTGGTGTTTCAGTGGGGACAAAATGGACCGTTCAGTCATTAGTTTTAATGAAATAATCATAATAAAGGTTTAGAGTCGCTCAGAGCAAAAGGACTTTAGTCTAAAGTCTGAGATCAGTTAAAAGTCCCAAATATGTTTCAGCTCTGACTCTGAACCGTTTACTGACATCATATATCAACATTTCCATTTTTATAGACTTATTATTCAGTAACTACTGTGGATCACCCACTTCAGGCTCCACCCACATATCTGTTCTAGGTCAGCCTTTTAGTAAATTTGATGAAACTACACTAACTGGCCACTTTATTAGAAACACCCACCTTGTGCTTCCACTAGCTGGCCACTTTATTAGAAACACCTACTTTGTGCTTCCACTCACTGGCCACTTTATTAGACACACCTACTTTGTGCTACCACTAGCTGGCCACTTTATTAGAAACACCCACCTTGTGCTTCCACTAACTGGCCACTTTATTATAAACACCTACCTTGTCCTTCACTAGCTGGCCACTTTATTAGAAACACCTACCTTCTGCTTCCACTAGCTGGCCACTTTATTAGAAACACCTACCTTCTGCTTCCACTCACTGGCCGCTTTATTAGAAACACCTACCTTGTGCTTCCACTCACTGGCCACTTTATTAGAAACACCTACCTTATGCTTCCACTAGCTGGCCACTTTACTAGAAACACCCACCTTAAAGCCCCACTATGGAGATGTTCAGTTACAGACTGTAGTCCACCTGTTGCTGTGCAGTTTACCAGTCTGCATATCTGCTCCACTCATCAGTCTGTTTCTGACTTCAGGGCTGCTGTTGTCCAGATGTTACCTTGTCACTGCTAGGTTGAGAGTGATTCCCCACCCAAAAATGTCCAGCCAGGAGCATCTCTGTGGTCAGAAGGTGATTAACAAACTGTGCATCAACAGATGTTCTACAGTCTCTAACTGAACACCGGTGGGGTACAGCTACAAGAGCAGGGTTTCTGATAAAGTGGCCGGGGAGTGCAATGTGCACGTTCTGTATTTATTAGAGTGAGTATTCAGAGTGTGGACCCCCATACAGACCCTTAGAGTTTAAATGTAGCCTCAGCATTGTTATTTTGCTCAGGTCTGATTTGAGTTTAACCTCTGAGGTCAGAATTGTATGAGATTTTTTTTAGATTTTACGTGTCAAAATGTTCTTGGTTCTATAAAACTCTAGCTCTGCTTTGCACAGGTTAGCGTGTCTCAGATGAAGTTCTCCAGAAGATCTCTAACAAAAGGAAACCCCAAAAATCACATCACAGTCATTTGAATGTGTCCATAGCCTAAGCCCCGCCCCTTCTCCATGTACTTTACTCTGATAGGCTGCACCCAGATGCTTATTCTTCATTTACATACACTGTTTGTACACTTGATTGTTCAGTGCTGTGCTGAAATCTTACAACAATAATTTAAATGTAATTATACGATTGCATAATTTACTCTTACCAAGAACTTTATTAACACATGAAATTAGGTGGATACAAGCAGCAGCTTCAGCTAATGTTCCTATCAGCCATCAGAATGTGGAAAATGTGATCTCAGTGATTCTGACCATGGTGTGATTGTTGTCCAGACAGGCCAGTTTGAGTGTTTCTGAAACTGCTGATCTCCTGGGATTTTCACACACAGCATCTCTAGAGTTACTCAGTGTGGAGCAATAAAGAAAAATCATCCAGTGAGCAGCAGGTCTGCAGATGGAAGCGCTTTGTTGATCAGAGAGGTCAGCAGAGAATGGGCAGACCAGTTCATGCTAACCAAAAGGCTACAGTAACTCAGAGAACCAATCTGTACAGTTGTGGTGAGAAGAAAAGCATCTCAGACGGATGGGCTACAACAGCAGAAGACCACGTCATTTTTCACTTCTGTCAGCCTACGATAGAAAGCGGAGGTTGCAGTGGACACAGGTTCACCAAAACTGGACAATTGAAGATGAAAAAACACAGCCTGGTCTGATGAATCTGGATTTCTGCTGAAGCTCACAGAGGGTGGGGTCATAATTTGTCAGAAACAACATGAATCCATGGACCCAGCCTGCTTTCTGTGAACAGTCCAGGCTGGTGGAGGTGGTGTAATGGGGTGATGGATGTTTTCTCAGCACACTTTGGGCCATTAATACCAATCAGTCATCAATCACCGATGCCTGTTTAAGGAATGTTGCTGACCATGTTCTTTCCTTCATGACCAGTTTACCATCTTCTAATGGCCACTACATTCATGATGATGCACCATGTCACAAAGGAGAAGGTCTCAAACTGGTCTGAACATGACGGGGAGTTCCGTGTTCTTCAGTGGTCTTCCCAGTCGCCGGATCAGAATCCAGTACAACTCCTTTAGGATGTGGTAGAACCGGAGATTCACAGCGGAAAAGTGCAGCTGAGAAATCTGCAGGAACCGCATGACGCAATCAGGTCAACATGGACCAGAACCTCAAAGGAATGTTTCCAGCATCTTGTGGAATCCATGCCATGAAGGACTGAACCTGTTTGAGAGTGAAGAGCGATCCAGCCCAGCGATAGTGTAGTGTTCCTAATAAAGTGCTCAGTGAGTTCTATAGCAGGTTATGTAATTACTCACGTTTAAATTTACATTTCACAGGTTTGCACTTCCAAAAAATGACAAAAGTGGGAAAAAGGATTTTCTTTCTTGCAGAGTAAGACTGTACACACTTTTCATTGTATTAAAATCTTAAAATATCTCCTACAAACGCTGCTGTGGCTTGGAGTAAAAGTTTTGCACATAGTTTCTCCTTGTTTCAGTGAACTATGAGTCAGAAATTGTTCATACATGATTGCAACATGCTGTAGTTAAGATTTAAGTGGTTAAAGATCATGAATGAAGAACGTTCTGACTGAAACCGTGAGATTTGATGATGATGGAAATGAACACAGGCGCCGTTCTCTGTTTCTGGATGTTTTTTGTGTTGTAATAGATTTTATAGAGTGGAGCTGAGTCATGTGTAGAAATCTGTCCAAAAATACACACACACACACACACACACACACACACACACACACACACACACACACACACACACACACACACACACCTACCCTCCACAGCTATGCCTGCCCCCACACCACCAGTACTCTGGTTCCTGCATTATATCCATATGGCCATAAAATCTGCTATATTATTAAAATCAGGTGCATTTCATTACAGCATAAAAGAGAACGTTGTGTGAAGAATTAAAAGAAAATTCATACGGACACAATTACATGTTCAACAAGAAAACAGTAATTAAAACAATAAATATCCAATACAAAATGCCCCTACCAATGAACCAGCCCTGTCTCCCCATACCCTACCAGTGGACCAGTCCTGTCTCCCCATACCCTACCAGTGGACCAGTCCTGTCTCCCCATACCCCTAACAGTGGACCAGTCCTGTCTCCCCATACCCCTAACAGTGGACCAGTCCTGTCTCCCCATACCCCTAACAGTGGACCAGTCCTGTCTCCCCATACCCCTACCAGTGGACCAGTCCTGTCTCCCCATACCCCTAACAGTGGACCAGTCCTGTCTCCCCATACCCCTACCAGTGGACCAGTCCTGTCTCCCCACCCCAATACCCCTACCAGCCCTGTATTACTGCACAGTGTTGTATTTTCATTTTGGTGAGACCCAAGCCGATATCTTTTCATGCAGTCCAGTAATGGCATGTTCAGATGGACGGCTGTAACACGGCATGTTCAGATGGACGGCTGTAACACGGCACGTTCAGACGGACCGCTGTAACACGGCACGTTCAGACGGACGGCTGTAACACGGCACGTTCAGATGGACGGCTGTAACACGGCACGTTCAGACGGACCGCTGTAACACGGCACGTTCAGACGGACGGCTGTAACACGGCACGTTCAGATGGACGGCTGTAACACGGCATGTTCAGACCGACGGCTGTAACACGGCACGTTCAGACGGACCGCTGTAACACGGCACGTTCAGACGGACCGCTGTAACACGGCACGTTCAGACGGACCGCTGTAACACGGCACGTTCAGACGGACGGCTGTAACACGGCACGTTCAGATGGACGGCTGTAACACGGCACGTTCAGACCGACGGCTGTAACACGGCACGTTCAGACAGATGGCTGTAACACGGCACGTTCAGATGGACGGCTGTAACACGGCACGTTCAGACGGACCGCTGTAACACGGCACGTTCAGACGGACGGCTGTAACACGGCACGTTCAGATGGACGGCTGTAACACGGCACGTTCAGACGGACCGCTGTAACACGGCACGTTCAGACGGACCGCTGTAACACGGCACGTTCAGACGGACGGCTGTAACACGGCACGTTCAGACAGACGGCTGTAACACGGCACGTTCAGACCGACGGCTGTAACATGGCACGTTCAGACAGATGGCTGTAACACGGCACGTTCAGACGGACGGCTGTAACACGGCACGTTCAGACAGACGGCTGTAACACGGCACGTTCAGACGGACCGCTGTAACACGGCACGTTCAGATGGACGGCTGTAACACGGCACGTTCAGACAGATGGCTGTAACACGGCACGTTCAGATGGACGGCTGTAACACGGCACGTTCAGACGGACCGCTGTAACACGGCACGTTCAGACGGACCGCTGTAACACGGCACGTTCAGATGGACGGCTGTAACACGGCACGTTCAGACAGACGGCTGTAACACGGCACGTTCAGACCGACGGCTGTAACATGGCACGTTCAGACAGATGGCTGTAACACGGCACGTTCAGACGGACGGCTGTAACACGGCACGTTCAGACAGACGGCTGTAACACGGCACGTTCAGACGGACCGCTGTAACACGGCACGTTCAGACGGACGGCTGTAACACGGCACGTTCAGACAGACGGCTGTAACACAGCACGTTCAGACAGACGGCTGTAACACGGCACGTTCAGATGGACGGCTGTAACACGGCACGTTCAGACAGACGGCTGTAACACGGCACGTTCAGACCGACGGCTGTAACATGGCACGTTCAGACGGACGGCTGTAACACGGCACGTTCAGACGGACGGCTGTAACACGGCACGTTCAGACGGACGGCTGTAACACGGCACGTTCAGACAGACGGCTGTAACACGGCACGTTCAGACGGACGGCTGTAACACAGCACGTTCAGACAGACGGCTGTAACACGGCACGTTCAGACAGACGGCTTCAACGCGGCACGTTCAGACAGACGGCTGTAACACGGCACGTTCAGACAGACGGCTGTAACACGGCACATTCAGACCGACGGCTGTAACACGGCACGTTCAGACAGACGGCTTCAACGCGGCACGTTCAGACAGACGGCTGTAACACGGCACGTTCAGACAGACGGCTGTAACACGGCACGTTCAGACGGACGGCTGTAACACGGCACGTTCAGACAGACGGCTGTAACACGGCACGTTCAGACAGACGGCTGTAACACGGCACGTTCAGACAGTTTCTTTCTTTCTTAACTTTTTCTTTTTATTTCTTTATTATTTGTTTCTTTCCTTTCTTTTTTCTTAACTTTTATTTTTTTCTCTCTATTTTCTTTGTGTCTATCTCTCTCTCTCTCTCTCTCTGCCTCTCTCTCTCTCTCTCTCTCTCTCTCTGTCTCTCTCTCTCTCTCTCTCTCTCTCTCTCTGTCTCTCTCTCTCTGTCTCTCTCTCTCTCTCTCTCTCTGCCTCTCTCTCTCTCTCTCTCTCTCTCTGTCTCTCTCTCTCTCTCTCTCTCTCTCTCTCTCTGTCTCTCTCTCTCTCTGTCTCTCTCTCTCTCTCTCTCTGTCTCTCTCTCTCTCTTTCTCTCTTCCTCTTTCTGGCTCTGTGTGTTCAGTATAAATCTCTTCAGTGCAGAAACACATCTGTTTCCAATCCGCCGCAATTAGCTCAGCTCAGCTAGCGCAGGAATGCTGCACTCTTTCACATTCTCTCTCTCTCTCTCTCCCTCTCCCTCTCCCTCTCCCTCTCCCTCTCCCTCTCTCTCTCTCCCTCTCCCTCTCCCTCTCTCTCTCTCCCTCTCTCTCTCTCGCCCTCTCTCCCTCTCTCTCTCTCTCTCTCTCTCCCTCTCTCTCTCTCTCGCCCTCCCTCCCTCTCTCTCTCTCTCTCTCTCTCTCTCTCTCTCTCTCAGTCTTTCTCAATCTATAAATGCTTGTCCCTGTTGTCCACATTCTTACAGATGCCAGAATCTAATTCTTTACTTTTAAACTCTTTTTAAAACTGTCGTTGTTTTTGGCTGAAGGTAAAGCCAAACCTGCTGATCAGTTTCACAGCATGTTTACAGAAAACTGGACCTCAGTGTCCATTCAGAGAGAACAGAGTCAGCGTGTTTAACGTCCAGCATAAAGAGCGTTACTGCCAGCTTTTCTCATTCATGTGTTCATATCAGTATTCACTCATTTCCGACCGAAGAAAGTGAAAGAGATGATGGTTTGGTGGTGATATGAATTTAAATGATAATATTATAGATTTGAATTTTGGTATGAAGGTAAATGGAGATATCATTAGCTTATATGATAATATTATGAATGTGAATGAGGTGAATATTAGGGCTGGGTTGGTACATCAGGATAAAATGATCTAAATAAATAAATGGAAAACCAGGACTGGAGTTTTAGATGACGGATTGGAGCGCAGAAAGCTCATGGATAGAAAACGGATAAACAACGAAGTGTGCCTATCAGTTTCACGGCCGTTATTGATGATTATTGATGTGGTCTGAGCTCTGCTGAATGTGAGGCCTGTGTTCTTTACAGCCGGCTCTGCAGCGCCGCTGCGCTCTCTGTTTTTCTTGGTAGGCGAATGGTGCCCATCTGAGATGTGGTGTATTTTTATTTCTCTCCAAAACGACTCCTTTCCTATATTGGCTCTGCTGGGCCATAAATCCACGACCCTGTGAGTCGAATTAAGCCAGACCTCTTAAACCCTTAAAGAGCCTGTATCACTCAAAACTGATTATCCTCACTTCTTTTAAATGAAAGTTTGAGATAGAGTGTAAACATTAACATTTTAAAAAGTGCAGTATTCCTCCATATTTGGAAACTAAGGTGCACAAACACAGCCTGTTCTGAATTCCATGTTTTTGTGATGTCACCAAACTCATTTGCATTTATTCATCCTACAGCAATTTAGCCCTAAAACTGGAGCAGAAGTTTAAAATGCAGCTCAAAGAATGACTTACTTGTTGAGTAAGTTATAGAACTGCAGTGAAACGTCTTAAAACGTTCAGTGTATATTATCGTCTATATATTGTTTTATGATGTCACAAAATATGTTAACACAGCGTGACTACTAAAACAAAGGCCCTTAATGTGGCAGCAGAAAAATAAGTGGCAGAAAAGATGGAGCTGCAACTTCAGCAAAGTTCTCAATGCCTCTGTTTTCAGAGGAAGAAACTAAGCCTTTAATATAAGACATTATATAGATAAATCTCTATAGTGTATATGACTGTATATCATAAATGACATGGTTGTATGGTGTTAAAATGATCGGAGCGTTCTGTTTTATTATTCTATGTTGTAGTAATGTTATGTTATTAGGCTGTGGCTGCCTATTACCAATTACTCACCACAGATAATTTAAGTTTTATTAAACTGAACTGAACTGAAGTGTCCATTGATTTTTCTGACAGAGAAAATACAGATTTAACATTAGCCATGTTTACATGCAGCCTAATAATCCGTTAATAATCCGATTAATAGCTCAATCGGGAATAGAATACATCAATGTAAACACCTTAATCGGAATAGTCCAGTCTGATTGAGGTCATTCGGAATACAGTCTCTATCTGACTGAACGAGGTGGGTAATCCTGTAAATAATCCGTTAAATAGAAGAATAATATCCGTGTAAACGCCGGAATCCGATTACATTCCCTATCGGAAAGTTTCAGTCTGTTCTGCATGAGCGTCGCGTCACAGTGAGAGTTTATACCGTTCAACACGGCGGAGCAGAAACTGGTCTGCAGAGGAGACGAAGTTCATGCTCTGATCTTTAAAAGACGGCGGCGGGACGGACGTCCAGCTTATGCGTCTCAGAGCACGACGTCTTCCTCTCGGCCTTCTTTAATAAGGACGTGTGAAGGACGTTTTCCTGAGTCTGACGTCATTTTAAAGCAGTTAAAAACACAATCACTGCTCACTGCTGCTCATCTCACTCTGACTGGACTCACGCGATGCTGGTTGTCATGGTAACGTCTACTCTAAGCGCTTCTAAACGCATGTGCGTCATTTTGCATTGGATTACTTGTCGCACACATGTAAACAAAGATTTTCATCAGATTGTTGAATAGAGTAAGAATAAGCACCTCAGTCTGAATCTGTAATCAGATTGTATTCAATCAGACTGGCAAAATCTTTGCATGTAAACACAACCAACGTTACATAAAATCCATCTATTAACAAAGATGAAGCTGAAGAAATGACCCTTTTATCAGGATAATGATCCCAAACAAACAAATAAATACACCAAACAATGGCTCAAGAGGAAGAGCTAGAGGTTGCAGAACGGCTGAATCAAGCTGAGGTCCCACTGAAATGCTTTTTGTTGTTCAGACTCTGCACAGCTGAGTGAATTCTGCATGGAGACACAAGTTTCTCCCAGGAGATGTCAGAAACTGGCAGACAGTGCCAGGAAATGCCAACATAAAGTTGCTTCAGCCATAGGGGGCAGCACCAGTTGGGGTGCACTTAGTCTTCAAAAATGTAAAAAATAATTTCAGTTTATTTTTTCTTTTACAATATTTGCAAAGTCAAATTTCCATTGTCTTTTGTTCTATTACATAACACTTATGTATACATATTGTTTAGCTGATGATCAAATACTGATAAGATGAGACGATTCAGGGGGTGTACTTACATTTTCACATGACTGTGTAGCTTTACAGCCTCTTTTAATCTGAATTTCTTTAAAATGCACCATATCACTTTCTTTTAATGAGTTCTAACGTGTTACACACTTAAAAAGATGCATCTTCAAGGGTTCTTTAGTAAAGAAAATGGTTCTGTTTAGGACCATAAACACTGAAAGAACCCCTTTGCATGACTAAAGTATGCTTTGCAGCTTCAGACTGATGGAGAATGTGCTGAATTTGGTTCTGTATAGCACAAAAAAAGTTCTTCTTTTGTTACAATGGCAGGCTTGCTACAAAAGCAGAACCTTTTTTGATGCTATATAGAACCCTTTTCAACAAGGTTCTATATAGAACCATTTACAACACATTCTCCATCAGTCTGAAGAACTCTTTCATGATGCAAAACACCCTTTAATTACACAAAGCGTTCTTTATATGATCATGGTTCTATACAGAACCATTTCTTTTACTAAAGAACCCTCGAAGAACCATCATTTTTAGATGTTATGTACAACCCCAGTTCCAGTGAAGTTGGGACGTTATGTTAAACATAAATAAAAACAGAATACGATGATCTGCAAATCCTTTTCAACCTACATTCAATTGAATCCACTACAAAGACGAGAAATTTAATGTTCAAACAGATAAACTAACCCTAACCCACATCATTCTGTAACGGATATTCCCACATGGGCTCAGGAACACTTCGGTCACCACTGTCAGTGAACTCAGTTCGTCGCTCCGTCTACAAGTGCAGGTTAAAACTCTGCCATGCAAAGCGAAGCCAGATATCAACACCACCCAGAAACGCCGCCGGCTTCTCTGGGCCGAGCTCATCTGAGATGGACTGACGCAGAGTGGAAAAGTGTCCTGTGGTCTGACGCGTCCACATTTCACACTGTTTCTGGAAATCATGGACGTCGTGTCCTCCGGGCCAAAGAGGAAAAGGACTGTCCGGATTGTTTTCAGCGCAAAGTTCAAAAGCCAGCATCTCTGATGGTGTGGGGGGGGGGGGGGGTGTTAGTGCCCATGGCAGGGGTCACCTGCACATCTGTGAAGGCCCCATTAATGCTGAAAGGTACATACAGGTTTTGGAGCAACATCTGCTGCCATCCAAGCAGCGTCTTTTTCAGGGACGTCCTGCTTATTTCAGCAAGACGATGCCGAGCCACATTCTGCACGTGTTACAACAGCGTGGCTTCGTAGTAAAAGAGTGCGGGTACTAGACTGACCTGCCTGCAGTCCAGACCGTCTCCCATTGAAAATGTGTGGCGCATTATGAAGCTCAAAATACGACAGCGGAGACCCCCGGACTGCTGAGCAGCTGAAGCTGGACATCAAGCAGGAATGGGAAAGAATTCCACCTACAAAGCTTCAACAATCAGTGTCCTCAGTTCCCAAACGCTTATTGAGTGTTAAAGGAAAGGTGATGTAACTCAGTGGGAAACACGCCCCTGTCCCAACTTCTCTGGAACGTGCTGCAGGCATCAAATTCAAAATGAGTGAATATTTGCAAAAAACAATAAAGTTTATCAGTTTGAACATTAAATATCTCGTCTTTGTAGTGGATTCAGTTGAATATCGGTTGAAAAGGATTTGCAAATCATCGTATTCTGTTTTAACTTCATTGGAATTGGGGTTGTAAACTTTATTTTCAAAAACATCCCGTTTACTCTCCTGCCTGAATATAGAAACTAAACTGTAAATGTAGTCCGTTTTAAAATGCTATTGTTCTTGTGATGTCACAAACTAACTCATTTGCATATATTCACCTCTTCAGCCTTCAGCAGTTCAGCCCCGCCCACTCACACTGGAGCTATAAGGAGTGTTTTACTGCTATTTGAATGAGGCACAGCCAATCAGAACAGAGCTCATTTACATATATCAGTCTTAAAGGCGCAGAAACAAAAGCAGTCTGTTTATTTTTAAGAGGATTAAACTGATCCTGTAAAAGGTTTCTGACGGTTTTTGGTTAATTAAATAACACTAGCAGTACAGAAATGTGACATGTGGGCTGTGGTCTCTTTAGTGCTGCTTGACTCTGGAGCTCCTGAAGGCCTGATATTAAATAAAACCCCTCCGTCACTCGCTGAGGTCACTGCTTTAACCCTCTTTTTCTCCACACTGACATGTTTATGCTCCTGGTGCAGGCGCTGCTCTGCATTTGGTTCCAGCGTGTTTATTTAACGGTTTGTGTCGTATTTGTGCTGCAGTGGGGTTTCTGACCATTAGTGTGACCGGAAAAGAGGCAGAGAAACCTGAGAGCAGTGTTTTAGCTTTGCATGTGGAGAAAAAAATACATTTCCAAACAGCAGTGCAGTGTGGAGTTCAGCTCGGAGCCCAACACACCAGCAACTCGGCTGCTGAGAAACTCAGCGTTTGGGTGGTTTATCATATTCTGGCTTATTTACTTCCACTGTGTTTGGGATGACACTTGTTTCTGTATAGAATACAGGATGCAAACAAACCTGTCGGTGAATAAATGATCTGATTAAAGTATAGAACTCCCATAAACTGGATCTAAAAACAGCCCTTTTAATTCATCAGAGGAGGCAGAGTAGCCTAAATCAGCACTCAAGTAAAAGTATTAATACCTATGAAATAATGATAGTAAAAGTAAAACAGCTTGAGTAAAAGTACAAAAGTATCAGGTCAAAAAAGTACTTAAGTACTGAGTTGCTTATAGAACGGCAGAACTCCTAGTAAATGCAACATCTCTCAGCACATGAACTGAAGACTCTATTGCTCTATTTTTCTCTTTTTTAGATTATTTTGGTATAAAATAAAAATCAGAGATGTCACCAGCACAGACAGCGTTGTCATCATGACATCAAACACAAAAAGGGAATTCATAACTAAAAATGAACAGTTAATAAATGGATTCCTCTACCCACTAATCCACTCCAGTAGAAGTAAAAGTATTACAGTATTACCCCTTTGTATCCCTCTATAGCTCTCTGTACCCACTGTATACCCCTTTGTATCCCTCTATAGCTCTCTGTACCCACTGTATACCCCTTTGTACCCCTCTATAGCTCTCTGTACCCACTGTATACCCCTTTGTATCCCTCTATAGCTCTCTATACCCACTGTATACCCCTTTGTACCCCTCTATAGCTCTCTGTACCCACTGTATACCCCTTTGTACCCCTCTATAGCTCTCTGTACCCACTGTATACCCCTTTGTACCCCTCTATAGCTCTCTGTACCCACTGTATACCCCTTTGTATCCCTCTATAGCTCTCTATACCCACTGTATACCCCTTTGTACCCCTCTATAGCTCTCTGTACCCACTGTATACCCCTTTGTACCCCTCTATAGCTCTCTGTACCCACTGTATACCCCGTTGTACCCCTCTATAGCTCTCTGTACCCACTGTATACCCATTTGTACCTCTCTATAGCTCTCTATACCCACTGTATACCCCTTTGTATCCCTCTATAGCTCTCTGTACCCACTGTATACCCCTTTGTATCCCTCTATAGCTCTCTGTACCCACTGTATACCCCTTTGTATCCCTCTATAGCTCTCTATACCCACTGTATACCCCTTTGTACCCCTCTATAGCTCTCTATACCCACTGTATACCCAATTGTACCTCTCTATAGCTCTCTGTACCCACTGTATACCCCTTTGTATCCCTCTATAGCTCTCTGTACCCACTGTATACCCCTTTGTATCCCTCTATAGCTCTCTGTACCCACTGTATACCCCTTTGTATCCCTCTATAGCTCTCTATACCCACTGTATACCCCTTTGTACCCCTCTATAGCTCTCTGTACCCACTGTATACCCCTTTGTATCCCTCTATAGCTCTCTGTACCCACTGTATACCCCTTTGTATCCCTCTATAGCTCTCTGTACCCACTGTATACCCCTTTGTATCCCTCTATAGCTCTCTGTACCCACTGTATACCCCTTTGTACCCCTCTATAGCTCTCTATACCCACTGTATACCCCTTTGTACCTCTCTATAGCTCTCTGTACCCAATGTATACCCCTTTGTATCCCTCTATAGCTCTCTGTACCCACTGTATACCCCTTTGTATCCCTCTATAGCTCTCTGTACCCACTGTATACCCATTTGTACCTCTCTATAGCTCTCTATACCCACTGTATACCCCTTTGTACCCCTCTATAGCTCTCTATACCCACTGTATACCCCTTTGTATCCCTCTATAGCCCTCTATACCCACTGTATACCCCTTTGTACCCCTCTATAGCTCTCTATACCCACTGTATACCCCTTTGTATCCCTCTATAGCCCTCTATACCCACTGTATACCCCTTTGTACCTCTCTATAGCTCTCTATACCCACTGTATACCCCTTTGTACCTCTCTATAGCTCTCTATACCCACTGTATACCCCTTTGTACCTCTCTATAGCTCTCTATACCCACTGTATACCCATATGTACCTCTCTATAGCTCTCTGTACCCACTGTATACCCCTTTGTATCCCTCTATAGCTCTCTATACCCACTGTATACCCCTTTGTACCTCTCTATAGCTCTCTATACCCACTGTATACCCCTTTGTATCCCTCTATAGCCCTCTATACCCACTGTATACCCCTTTGTATCCCTCTATAGCTCTCTATACCCACTGTATACCCCTTTGTATCCCTCTATAGCTCTCTATACCCACTGTATACCCATTTGTACCCCTCTATAGCTCTCTATACCCACTGTATACCCCTTTGTACCTCTCTATAGCTCTCTATACCCACTGTATACCCATTTGTACCCCTCTATAGCTCTCTATACCCACTGTATACCCATTTGTACCCCTCTATAGCTCTCTATACCCACTGTATACCCATTTGTACCCCTCTATAGCTCTCTATACCCACTGTATACCCCTTTGTACCCCTCTATAGCTCTCTGTACCCACTGTATACCCCTTTGTATCCCTCTATAGCTCTCTGTACCCACTGTATACCCCTTTGTACCCCTCTATAGCTCTCTGTACCCACTGTATACCCCTTTGTACCCCTCTATAGCTCTCTATACCCACTGTATACCCCTTTGTATCCCTCTATAGCTCTCTATACCCACTGTATACCCCTTTGTACCCCTCTATAGCTCTCTGTACCCACTGTATACCCCTTTGTATCCCTCTATAGCTCTCTATACCCACTGTATACCCCTTTGTATCCCTCTATAGCTCTCTATACCCACTGTATACCCCTTTGTACCCCTCTATAGCTCTCTGTACCCACTGTATACCTCTTTGTACCCCTCTATAGCTCTCTGTACCCACTGTATACCCCTTTGTACCCCTCTTATAGCCCTCTATATCCCCTCTGTACCTCTCTATACCCTGCTGTAGGGCAAAAAGGGAAACACTCATGTGATCTTAATGATCTCTCCTCAGCAGAGCCAGCGTGTGTTTGTTTATTTTGGACAGACGGAGGGCAGCAAATGCACCAGTCCACTTCAGCACGTGCACAGGGTGTAATTTAGTACAGGGGTTGTGGGGGACTGTCTATTTGTATAACACCAGTAGCCTTGGGCTGAGGGTATAAATTATGCATAACCAATGCATTCTATTTAAAATTAATTAGCACGGCTACTAAAAAAAGTGCGGTGTGGGCCAGTGGAAACAGAACGACAGGAAAGACGGAGCTGCCATAGCAGCAGCTGCGACTTTAGCGAAGTACTTAACACCTTTTTTTTCAGAGGAAGACAGAAACTCTGCAATGCGTCTGTTTCTGACCCTTTTTCTCTAAGCTCAGTGAATCGCTCTCATTTCTTGAAAAGGAAAGAGTTTGATGTGGTCTGTAAACATGATAAGCACGTTAAAGATACTCCCCAGGCCATATTGACCACATGTGGAATCGAAGATGTTGGAATGATTGTTTTTGTAATGTCACAAAATACATTTCCATAGATTTGCTTCTTCAGAGTAAACCCACAGTGAAATAATGACTGCAGTAGATTATTTTACTCTCAAATAAAAGTACGAGCATTAAATCCGTCAGAACTGCACTGAAGTACATGGAGTAAGAGCAGTCACCGCCCCCCTGTGGGTCAGAGAGGGTTAATTGTTAATGTGAGAATGTAAAGTAAAGCTGATTGTGAAGGTTCTGGCCTGAAAGCGGTTCTGCAGCCGTGCCTCATTACGCAGTAAGGAAAACAGTGCGACTCTGCGCTGCCAGCGCCGCGTTTGACAGTTTGTGTGAGGCTGTCAGTCTAATTCATATAAACACATCCACTCCAGAGCCGCCAGTTCGTCATCTAAAACCCCCACCACCACCATCATCATCATCATCATCATCATCATCATCTGAGAGTCTAAAATAGAAGAAAAAAAAGAAAAAGCGTCTGGACTATTTTTCAAATGTGCCAAACTGTCTAATCTCCTGCAACGGAAGTCAAATCATCTCAGCGATTAAATAGGACACATCAGAAAGCGTGAAGAATCGCTCAGCCTCAGCGGCCTGGACACTCGCTCTCAGGGCAATTAGCCTCCATCATTAATTAAAAATGCTAATCTAAACGAGCGCTTTTATATATACGGCCCCCTCGCCGCTCATCGCCACTCACACTCCTCACTGTTACCTCGGAATGACAGACAGAGAGAGAAAAGGGAAAGAAGAGAGGAGACAGGAAAGACAGAAAAATGGTTAATTAACACAGTTCACACTAATGAACGGCATTGGTCCTTTAACTCCAGTGTGTACTGGTTTTACTGGAATGTCAGACTCTTTAACTCCAGTGTGTACTGGTTTTACTGGAATGTCAGACTCTTTAACTCCAGTGTGTACTGGTTTTACTGGAATGTCAGACTCTTTAACTCCAGTGTGTACTGGTTTTACTGGAATGTCAGGCTCTTTAACTCCAGTGTGTACTGGTTTTACTGGAATGTCAGGCTCTTTAACTCCAGTGTGTACTGGTTTTACTGGAATGTCAGGCTCTTTAACTCCAGTATGTACTGGTTTTACTGGAATGTCAGGCTCTTTAACTCCAGTGTGTCCTGGTTTTACTGGAATGTCAGACGCTTTAACTCCAGTGTGTACTGGTTTTACTGGAATGTCAGACTCTTTAACTCCACTGTGTACTGGTTTTACTGGAATGTCAGACTCTTTAACTCCAGTGTGTACTGGTTTTACTGGAATGTCAGACGCTTTAACTCCAGTGTGTACTGGTTTTACTGGAATGTCAGACGCTTTAACTCCAGTATGTACTGGTTTTACTGGAATGTGAGACTCTTTAACTCTAGTGTGTACTGGTTTTACTGGAATGACAGACTCTTTAACTCCAGTGTGTACTGGTTTTACTGGAATGTCAGACTCTTTAACTCCACAGTGTACTGGTTTTACTGGAATGTCAGGCTCTTTAACTCCACTGTGTACTGGTTTTACTGGAATGTCAGACTCTTTAACTCCAGTATGTACTGGTTTTACTGGAATGTCAGACTCTTTAACTCCAGTGTGTACTGGTTTTACTGGCATGTCAGACTCTTTAACTCCAGTGTGTACTGGTTTTACTGGAATGTGAGACTCTTTAACTCCAGTGTGTACTGGTTTTACTGGAATGACAGACTCTTTAACTCCAGTATGTACTGGTTTTACTGGAATGTCAGACTCTTTAACTCCAGTGTGTACTGGTTTTACTGGAATGTCAGACTCTTTAACTCCAGTGTGTACTGGTTTTACTGGAATGTCAGACTCTTTAACTCCACTGTCTACTGGTTTTACTGGAATGTCAGACTCTTTAACTCCAGTGTGTACTGGTTTTACTGGAATGTCAGACTCTTTAACTCCAGTGTGTACTGGTTTTACTGGAATGTCAGACTCTTTAACTCCAGTATGTGCTGGTTTTACTGGAATGTCAGACTCTTTAACTCCAGTATGTACTGGTTTTACTGGAATGTCAGGCTCCAGTATGTACTGGGTTTGTGGTTCTGTTGGACTGTGAGATGTGAATTGAGTTGACTGTTAATGATTAGTTTGTTTTCATTGTTTTTCTAGATTAATGAGTGACCCTGTTTAAGACCTGCACTAGGGGAAATTCACACTACAGCCCAAAGCCAACAACACAGCTTTTATTTATTTATTTGTTTATTTGCTTGCATGTGTGAGTCAGACACTTCCTGTTTATTTAAGCAGAAAAAGTCTTAAAGTGGCTTGTGCTGGACGAGAGAGAGACTGATCTGGACTTTATCAGAGGAAGAGAGAGAGAGAGAGAGAGAGAGAGAGAGAGAGAGAGAGAAAGAAGGAGAGAAATAATAGAAATAGAGAAAGGAGAGAGAGAGAGAGAATGAGTGAAGAGGGACAGAAGAAGTGGGAGAGAAAGAGAGAGAGAGAAAAAGAGAGAAAAAAGAGAGAGAGAGAGAAAGAAAGAAGGAGAGAAATAATAGAAATAGAGAAAGGAGAGAGAGAGAGAGAGAGAGAGAGAATGAGCGAAGAGGGACGAGAGAAAGAGAGAGAGAAAAAAGAGAGAGAGAGAAAGAGAGAGAGAGAAAGAAACGGAGAGAATGAGAGAGAGAAAGAAACGGAGAGAAAGAGAGAGAGAAAGAAACGGAGAGAATGAGAAAGAGAGAGAGAGAAAGAGAGAGAGAGAAAAAAGAGAGAGAGAGAAAGAAACGGAGAGAATGAGAGAGAGAGAGAAAGAGAGAGAGAGAAAGAGAGAGAGAGCTTTAACCTCTGTGTGCTGCCTCAGTTCGGCCGTCAGTATAAATCACTGGTGCAGACGGAGATTAATTACACTCTCTCTGGAACACCAGCGAGGCTTTGTTTTCCACAAACTCTTTAATTTTCCCCTCTCTCTCTCTCTCTCTCTCTCTCTCTCTCTCTCTCTCTCTCTCTCTCTCTCTCTCTCTCCCTCTCTCTGTCTCTCTCTCTCTCTCTCTCTCTCTCTCTCTCTCTCTCTCTCTCTGTCTCTCGCTCTGTCTCTCTGTCTCTCTCTCTCTCTCTGTCTCTCTCTCTCTCTCTCTCTCTCTCTCTGTCTCTCCCCCTCTCTCTCTCTCTCTCTCTCTCTCTCTCTCTCTGTCTCTCCCCCTCTCTCTCTCTCTCTCTCTCTCCCCCTCTCTCTCTCTCTCTCTCTCTCCCCCTCTCTCTCTCTCTCTCTCTCTCTCTCTCTGTCTCTCTCTCTGTCACTCTCTGTCTCTCTCTCTGTCACTCTCTCGCTCTGTCTCTCTGTCTCTCTCTCTCTCTCTGTCTCTCTCTCTCTCTCTCTCTCTCTGTCTCTCCCCCTCTCTCTCTCTCTCTCTCTCTCTCTCTCTCTCTCTGTCTCTCCCCCTCTCTCTCTCTCTCTCTCTCTCTCTCTCTCTCTCTCTCTCTCTCTCTCTCTCTGTCTCTCCCCCTCTCTCTCTCTCTCTCTCTCTCTCTCTCTCTGTCTCTCCCCCTCTCTCTCTCTCTCTCTCTCTCTCTCTCTCTCTGTCTCTCTCTCTGTCACTCTCTGTCTCTCTCTCTGTCACTCTCTCGCTCTGTCTCTCTGTCTCTCTCTCTCTCTCTGTCTCTCTCTCGCTCTGTCTCTCTCTCTGTCTCTCTCTCTCTCTCTCTCTCTCTGTCTCTCTCTGTCTCTCTCTCTCTCTCTGTCTCTCTCTCTCTCTCTCTCTCTCTCTCTGTCTCTCTCTCTCTCTCTCTCTCTCTCTCTCTCTCTCTCTCTCTCTCTCTCCGTCTCTCTCTCTCTCTCTCTGTCTCTCTCTCTCTCTGTCTCTCTCTCTCTCTCTCTCTCTCTCTCTCTCTCTGTCTCTCTCTCTCTCTCTCTGTCTCTCTCTCTTTCTTTGTCTCACTCTATCTGTCTCTGTCTGCCTCTCACTCTCTCTCTCTGTCTCTCTCTCTCTTTCTCTCTCTCTCTGTCTCTCTCTGTCTCTCTCTCTCTGTCTGTCTCTCTCTCTCTGTCCCTCTCTCCCCTCCCCAACCCCAGTCTTTCTCCCCCCCTCCCCCTTCCTCTCTCTCTATCTCTTTCTCTCTCTCTCTCTCTCTCTCTCCTCCCCCCACCCCTCTCTGTGTGAGAAAAAGCTGGAAGTTATTTTATTGGATTTATTCTAATATTCCTGCTGTATTTAATCAGTGTGAGTGTTTCCTGTTAGTGTGTGGTGTGTTTATTGTGCTCTGCTCTGGTTCTGTGAGATCATCTCAGCTCCACTGAGGAGAAAAACTCCAAAACACAGCAGCTTGGGGGGCCGGGGGGATTAATCGATCAAACGCAATCGATTGCAGATCAAGCACATTCCAGACATGGAGGGATCAGAGCTCAGTGAGTTAGCCGATTGGGCATTGGTGAAGGTGATTGGAGTTTGTGAAGGTCATGTGACCAAAATATCTACCTTTAGATCATCAGAAGACCCCCGACTGTACGGCGATTCTACAGCAGACCCACGCGTGGCTGTTTAAAACTGAAAGAAGAAAAACGTTTACTTTCAGGTTCCCGAGATTCAGATTAACATTAGAAAAGCCTTTAAATATAAATATTCATGAATGTATAATACACATGGAATATGTGCTGATTATCTGTATGTGGTTATATTATATGTATAATATATGTAATATGTGTTATATGTATTATGTTGTTATATCACATGTTGCTGTATGTTATAGCGGTCATATTATTACCTATAAGTTCTTATAAATACAGGTGTAAGTTGTCATTGTTATATATCGGTGCTTATAAATGGTTCTGCACTGGCAGTGATTATATACTACATATAAGTACATTTACAGCTCATCTCCAAAAAAGTGATGAGAAAAGACTTCTTTCAGTTTGAGTTTCTATAACAAAATGCGTTTTTCTCATTTTGCCTGTTGGCCTGTGTGTCATTAAGTGTTGCTAAAGCACAGCCAGTGTTTCCAAACAGCAACGAAAAAGGAGATAAGAGGAGGTAAAAGCTGAGTCCTGACACAGACGAGATGGTTGTGTGTGTTTAATCTAAACTGAGCTCAGTTTCTTGTTGTTTCTGGAGCAGTGAAGTCCGGCACAGTCCGGCCAGAAAAGGGAAAACAGCCCAAATCTCTGGTTTGGCCACTTCCAGTGTGTATTGTTTTCTCCTCGGGGCGTTTCTGAGTCGAAGTGTATTTATGTTTTTCAGGGGGGTGTAAACTCATTCCTCTGTGACATTGACCCCCAATCCTCTAAACACGGGGGTCTTTTATGGCCCCTAACAGAGCAGCGGTGGGCCTGACAGAGTGCAGCGCTGGTTTTCTGCTCTGTGTTACTTTTCACATGGACTTTACACGTTGTAAAAGTGCAGAAATGGAGGGCTTTCGCCCCCCACCAGCCTCCCCACCAGCTGGTTCTTATTGAAACGTGAAGTCTGAAATGACTGCTGTTTACATTGCTTTCTACAGATATCACTGACACCAACACAAAACACTCTGTACGGAAGAATGTAGAAAGGCAGAGAGAAAAAAGAGCCGTCTGCCTCGAAAACGGCAGGAAAACTCTTTTAGACATAACAAAGATTTTACGACGAGAGAAAGAATGAGACGATTGGTGGCCGAGCTTCAGCAGCCAGAGCGGCTCTGAAGAAACGCTTACGTTCATATTTACATTACATTAGAGTTAATTTGCTCCGTTCACGATGCAGCAGATAAAGTAACGTTTCAGTCCAGCCCTGAAACTTTGTTTGTTATGCTTTAACTGTCGTATTCTATTTTTTCCTCGGGCACAATTGTGGCTTAAAATTAAATTGAAAAGTTCAATAAATAAAATGATCTGTGGCACGAGGTGGGATAATGTTGCCTAAAGTGAAGAAAAGGAAGGAAATGGGAAAGTTTCACACAAAAAATACTGTTTTACAGCTTTAAGGAACTGGAACTCAGCCGGGCTTGAAGTGGAAATGATTCATAAAGCGGCACAACGTCCAGTTCAATCAGAACTGAGTCTGTACATTTTCATTACAGACACCAAACGAAGACTGAGATCAGTGAATCTACAACATTTAAAACAAAAATGAAATGGACCATAAGAAACACAATTATTCACCATCTTCTAAGAATCATTTAGTAACTGTGAATTGTTCAGTGTCCAGGATGAATTATTTCATAACTACTCTAACTGTTCAGATGAATTATTCACAGTCTACTACAAATTATTGAGTATCTACTGCAAATTATTCAGTCTACTATGAATATGAATTTGAATTTTTTAGTGTAGACTGAATTATTCAGTTTCTAATATGAATGATTCAGTATCTACTATAAATTATTCAGTATCTGCTATGAATTATTTAATATCTACTATGAATTATTCAGTATCTATGAATTATTCAGTATCTATGAATTATTCAGTATCTATGAATTACTCTGTATCTACTATGAATTATTCAGTATCTACTATAAATTATTCAGTATCTATGAATTATTCAATATCTACTATGAATTATTCAGTATCTACTATAAATTATTCTATTTCTTCTATGAATTATTCAGTATCTACTGTAAATTATTTAATATCTACTATGAATTATTCAGTATCTATGAATTATTTAATATCTACTATGAATTATTCAGTATCTACTGTAAATTATTTAATATCTACTATGAATTATTCAGTATCTATGAATTATTCAGTATCTACTATGAATTATTCAGTATCTACTATGAATTATTCAGCATCTACTATAAATTATTCAGTATCTACTATAAATTATTCCATATCTTCTATGAATGATTCAGTGTCTACTATAAAGTATTCTATATCTACTATGAATTATTCAGTATCTATGAATTATTCAGTATCTACTATTAATTATTCAGTATCTATGAATTACTCGGTATCTACTATGAATTATTCAGTATCTATAAATTATTCAGCATCTACTATAAATTATTCAGTTATCTATGAATTATTCAATATCTACTATGAATTATTCAGTTATCTATGAATTATTCGGTATCTACTATGAGTATTCACAATTTCATTGACCTTTTCAATCTTCAGTAACTGCAATATATTATTAGGAGTCCATAATTGAGTATTTCAGTGTCTACAGAACTGAGGAGCTGCTCATTTTTCTTGGGAAATTTTGTAATTGTAATTATTTTCCAGTAATAAATCAGTCTGTGTGTTTGGTGTAACTAAGGTAACTAAGTGCCAGTCCCTAAGTCTCCCCGGCCCCCCCGAAGCGGTTCGGCCCTGTTGGTAAGCCGCAGCTCTTCTGAGCTCCACTGCTTCTCATCGTCTTTCATGTGTGCCACCAAATCAATCACTCACTCCGCCTCTCTCTCAGCAGCTCTTTCAGTCATTTTCCCATCATCCACTGGTCCCCCATGACTTCACTAATTTCCCCCCAAAGACCTCGGAGAGCCGGGCTACACGTGTATGTGCGCTGAGTCGGTGTTAGTGGGAGGATAACAATAACCACATTCAGACGGCAGGATCTCCCAGTATTCCTGCTTTCCCAGCCGAGAGCAGCCGTGTCTCACGCGGCTAACAGACCCACGCTGCTCTTCCAGCCGGGCTGAGGGCTAATCTGCCTCCACTCCTGCTTAGTCTCCTCTCACACGCTCACCAGGGGAGGGAGGAATAATGGACTCTCAGATGCTTCCCGATTCCCCCTCGAACGATTCTGAATTGAGTCACACAAACTTGTAAGACTCTATAAATCATGTTCTACTGTAAGATAAACTTTTTATAAGATGCAACTTGTGCAGCTCAGCTTGAAATGCATCCATGTATTTGTAATGGTCTTCAGGCCTTTTCCTGCATGTGTACAACATTGTGTATATATGTAGTAAAAGGCTGGAAAACAATCATAAACATACAAGAACATCCGTGCAGGAGATTTCAAACCACCTACCAGTCTGATCAGCAACATTCAGAGTTCGGCTTTCATTTGAAATATTTCACTGTAAAGTAAAAGTAAAAAGTATGCTTCAGGTTTCCCAGAGTGCAACACAGAATAATCCTCAGTGTTTTCTGTGAAGCGCGTCCCCATGGGTCAGGTGCGTAAAACATTATACTCACAGGCATCAACAGCTGAGTAACTTAAGTAAACACTTTGTTTTCAATATGGAATATTTGGCTTGTAATTTGCTTTTCTGTTCAGGCATATTTAGCAGTCTGACAGTTCTCCAGCAGGGGGAGCTATGAGCATTTTTATTTGTGTCATTTATAGGGAGGAAACCCACACCAGCAGGAGCTCACCAACAAACATCTACACAAACAACTGAAAAAAACAGAGGTGAAGTCATTAAAAATGTTCAGCATATATTTTAGATACATTTTCATGAAAGGAATCAGTTAATATAACGAAACAGTTCTGATGAAACAGAAGCACTGTGAGCTTTATTATTATCTTCTCTGGAATAGTATTCACCCAGTACTGAGCTTGTCTTCTCTGAATGTGGAAATCTGTGTATTGCAACTATGGAAATGGGTGTAGAGTAACTATGGAAATGGATGCAGCGTAACCATGGAAGTGGGTGTAGAGTAACTATGGAAACAGATGTTGCGTAACCATGGAAATGGGTGTAGAGTAATTATGGAAATGGATGTAGCGTAACCATGGAAGTGGGTGTGTAGTGTAACTATGGAGACGGGTTCAGTGTAACCGTGGACATTGATCTATTGTAACCATGGAAATGAGTGTACTGTAACCATGGGAATGGGTGTAGCGTAACCGTGGAAATGGTTGAAGAGGGTGTAAATGAGCTCATACTACTGATCCACAGTCAGTGGTGTAGATGTACTACAGATAGATCAATAAGGTTGTGTTATAATTCTATTTCTGTCATCTGGATTGTGAGAGCTGGACTGCAGAGAGGTCAGAAAACAGACCAAACAGTGTCCCTCCAGTTCCCAGAGAAAACCATACTCTAGCGTCTGCTGGGAACACACTCCTGTCCGGCCAGCAGATACATTAGACACATTCTGAATCATTTACTGGTCAAGATGTTTATATATACAAGAAATTTGTCAGTCGCTCATAATTCACCTCATGCAGTTCCTGCAGACACACATTCAGGAATGAAGAGTGTCTAAGCTGTCATGATAAAAGCCTGCGTCTCTCTGGCTTTGAGCGAAGTCTCTCCGCCTCTTCATTCCTCTCCGGCGGCCTGACTGTTCCCACATGTCGGCGTTTGGAGCAGACGGCACTATCACTGCTGATGTGGCTAATCACTGCGGTGCAGCGGGGAGGATGAAGGGCATGCCGGCCGGCCGGCCGGGCTAATCACACCCATGTGTAGGGTGGAGGGGGAGGGGCCGGGAGCAGGGCGGGATGTAAGCTGATGTATCGGCAAAATCGGATGGTGGACGAGAGCACAGGGAGTAAATCTGTTCCAGCTTTCAGAGACTCCACAGGTCACGGCTTCATACACTACCGTTCACAAGAACCATCACTCAGGAGATTTAGAGCCACTGCTCAACAGTGTAGAACCATCACTCAGGAGATTTAGAGCCACTGTGCAACAGTGTAGAACCATCACTCAGGAGATTTAGAGCCACTGCTCAACAGTGTAGAACCATCACTCAGGAGATTTAGAGCCACTGTGCAACAGTGTAGAACCATCACTCAGGAGATTTAGAACCACTGCTCAACAGTGTAGAACCATCACTCAGGAGATTTAGAACCACTGCTCAACAGTGTAGAACCATCACTCAGGAGATTTAGAGCCACTGTGCAACAGTGTAGAACCATCACTCAGGAGATTTAGAACCACTGCTCAACAGTGTAGAACCATCACTCAGGAGATTTAGAGCCACTGTGCAACAGTGTAGAACCATCACTCAGGAGATTTAGAACCACTGCTCAACAGTGTAGAAACATCACTCAGGAGATTTAGAGCCACTGTTCAACAGTGTAGAACCATCACTCAGGAGATTTAGAGCCACTGTGCAACAGTGTAGAACCATCACTCAGGAGATTTAGAACCACTGCTCAACAGTGTAGAACCATCACTCAGGAGATTTAGAGCCACTGTTCAACAGTGTAGAACCATCACTCAGGAGATTTAGAACCACTGCTCAACAGTGTAGAACCATCACTCAGGAGATTTAGAGCCACTGCTCAACAGTGTAGAACCATCACTCAGGAGATTTAGAGCCACTGTTCAACAGTGTAGAACCATCACTCAGGAGATTTAGAGCCACTGTGCAACAGTGTAGAACCATCACTCAGGAGATTTAGAGCCACTGTTCAACAGTGTAGAACCATCACTCAGGAGATTTAGAGCCACTGCTCAACAGTGTAGAACCATCACTCAGGAGATTTAGAGCCACTGTTCAACAGTGTAGAACCATCACTCAGGAGATTTAGAACCACTGTTCAACAGTGTAGAACCATCACTCAGGAGATTTAGAACCACTGCTCAACAGTGTAGAACCATCACTCAGGAGATTTAGAGCCACTGTTCAACAGTGTAGAACCATCACTCAGGAGATTTAGAGCCACTGTGCAACAGTGTAGAACCATCACTCAGGAGATTTAGAGCCACTGTTCAACAGTGTAGAACCATCACTCAGGAGATTTAGAGCCACTGCTCAACAGTGTAGAACCATCACTCAGGAGATTTAGAGCCACTGTTCAACAGTGTAGAACCATCACTCAGGAGATTTAGAACCACTGTTCAACAGTGTAGAACCATCACTCAGGAGATTTAGAGCCACTGCTCAACAGTGTAGAACCATCACTCAGGAGATTTAGAGCCACTGTTCAACAGTGTAGAACCATCACTCAGGAGATTTAGAACTACTGTTCAACAGTGTAGAACCATCACTCAGGAGATTTAGAACTACTGCTCAACAGTGTAGAACCATCACTCAGGAGATTTAGAACCACTGTTAAACAGTGTAGAACCATCACTCAGGAGATTTAGAGCCACTGCTCAACAGTGTAGAACCATCACTCAGGAGATTTAGAGCCACTGCTCAACAGTGTAGAACCATCACTCAGGAGATTTAGAACCACTGCTCAACAGTGTAGAACCATCACTCAGGAGATTTAGAATCACAGTACATTGTGTAGATGAGCCAACACAGTAATCAGGAATGAAGGGATAAATAGTAAAAAGATAAACAGAAAAAAAAATTAAAATGACAACAATATAGTTTCTTTAGAAATAAGGAAAAAATTTATATAATTTTAAAATTATATTTCAAAATTCAGAAACATTTTTTCAAAAAATTTAAACTATGGCTCAGAAGTTCAGAATTTTTTTTTTTCAAAATTAGAATCCATATTTAAAAGCTTAAAATCACTTCATAATTTTAGGCTAAGTGCTCACAAGATTCTGCCTGGAATGCTTTAAACTATTTCAAATCAGCCGATTGCTGACCGGACGAGTACAGATAACGCAGCTATGATGCTGCTGCTTTATAGTTTCACTCATTAATTGACAGTTGATTAATAAGAACCTGAAATGATAGGTGTGTCCAGAATGTTGACCAGAGTTGTAGGAGATTCTAAATTGACTGAGAAAACTGTGAAGAATTATTTATTAATACCTGGAATAAGTGATGTCCAGAATTCCTCATTTCATTTGGGAGTTTCTTGCTTTTTGCAGGACTTAGTGTTGAAGAGTGCTTCTGGTGCTCCGTGTGTAGTATTTCAATACTTTCCATAAGTTAATAGTGAATAAAAGAAGAAAAACGATGAACATAATTAATTACCAACTTACTCCGACACTCAGTGATGCCTGTGCTCTCCACTCACTCTCTGATCCAGGCCGGACTTTTGGAGGGACATCTGATATCAGGCTGTGGAAAAAGGCATGAAATTAGCCAGTAAGCGACGGCGTGAGCAGGGAGGCCGCCGGCAGCGTGTGTGTTCATGCAGCAGTTTCTGCGATAAACACGAGCGACTTACTCAGATCGAGTCTGTCTGTAGCTGATCTGTCTCGCCTCATCACTGCCACACACGCAGAGTTAAAGACACCATGAGAAGCACTTCACAGCAGCTTCAGCTGAACTACGCAGCACTTTTGGTCTGGATTTGATCTTTGTAGGTGAGCGAGCAGCTCAGCGTTTGGAGAAGTGCTGTGATTGTGTTTAAATGCTGTGTTTATTGTTTCAGTTGGAGTGTTTGATACGTAGAAAGCTGCAGGCGTCCGTCTTTGTCTCGGCACGGCCGTCTTTGTGGAGAGGTCTGAATAGTTTTTCACAGCAGGGGGTTCTCACCCCTCACTGCTCGCGAGCAGCTCAGCGGCATTTCACACACCGGGAGAGTCCCAGTTCATCTGAGTTACAGGGAACAAGTATTGCTAAAAGCGTTGTGCCAATGGAGTGGCCACTAGGGGGCACTGCAAAAAGTTAAAACAATACTTACCAAAAAAAACAATGAATTCCTGCCAAAGGTGTTCAGTCAGCCAAGACATGTTCAATGTCTGAAGTTTGTTTCTTTAACTTTAGCACAGCAGCTACGGCGCTAATGCAGCTGACTGGTCATGGAAGCTTATACCCCAACAGTTGGCATGGTGCTAACCGCACACCTAAGTCATCACTCAGTCATCTCAGAGCAGGTGGAGGTGTTCAGTGTCTCTGATAGTCTTGATTATGTGGTTTCTGACTCTGTATGACTCACTTTATGTAGAAACTTGGAAATGATGTACTTTAATAAGACAATTAATGAAAAGTCCATGTTTATAGATGTGAGTCACACAGAAACCACATAACCAAGTATGTTGGAGATACTGAGCACCTCCACATGGTCGAGCAGTAACTCTGTGTCTTCGCTTGTGTCATCATTTATTCTCAGAACCGTTTTCCATCACTTGTTTTGGCATTTCCACTTTAATGATGATCTCATTTTGAGACTGGACATGTTTTGTGGTGTTTTTTCACATTTCAGGTTTTTCCATTCAGGGTTCATCCTTTTTTAATATTCACAAAAAAAACTGGTGGATGGAAATAGTTAAGGTACTAGACTGTCTCTGGGTCGGTTCCCCTCATGTCTCTGGGGTGGGACCCTCAAGGCTCCATCTCAGTGCCTTTAGTCAGGGAATATAACTGAACCATAATCCACTGAGATGATCTGTTCTAAGCTGGACTGACTCCACACACCCCGCCTCGCCTCGCCTCCAGGCTTTTACTCTACTGCTCTGTTTTAAAACATTCGGTTATGAAAAGGAACAAATACCAACTTTTCACCTGGAGGAACTGATTTAAGCTCCACAATCAGACCTTAGAACCACTGCTGGAGCTTTGAGGGAACATCTACTCTGTTTGTACCTTGACGAACAGAAAATGCACCTTTATTTCTAACAGTGTGTCCGCAGAGTTTCGGCCCACCTGTAAATTTGGTGTATCCATCTGAAGCAGCAGTCCAGTTACGAGCTTCACACTCCAGAAATGTCCTGGCTGATCTACTCCATTTGATGTAGGGGGTGGAAAATGTGTGAATTAGAATTTTCTCTGAAGTGGTCGTGACTGTTTGAATAAGCGGTGAACACCAAACTGAGCTAGAAGCACTTTCATCGCTTAATGGCTCCAAATCACTCTGACGGCTGGTGTCAGAGTTTGAAGCCCTGTGGGATCTTTAAAAGCCGGGGCTGATTAGCGAATGTGCGCGAATCACACGCAGTATTTAGTGTGACACGTGTGAAACTGCAGGACGCCGCCGAACGAGCACAGTGCGCTCATACTTACAGCACTGACGTCATTCGCTCGCAGCCTCGTGCTGAAGGACGGAGCTCAATCTCCATTCACTGCAGCTCCAGCGAGGCTGAGCTCATGGGTCTGACCACTCCTCCAAACTCTCTACAGTAAATGCAAAACTAAACAAAACAAACCCAAAAACTAAAACGGCCCAAATGACTAGGAAAAATGTCTGGTTCCACTGACTCACATTAGAAGTACAGTATGTTACCATTGTTCAAGCTGTGATCAGCTCAGAGCAGCTCAGATCAGCTCAGAGCAGTTCATATCAGCTCAGAGCAGCTCAGATCAGCTCAGATCAGTTCAGAGCAGTTCAGATCAGCTCAGATCAGCTCAGAGCAGTTCAGAGCAGTTCAGATCAGCTCAGAGCAGCTCAGATCAGCTCAGAGCAGTTCAGATCAGCTCAGAGCAGTTCAGAGCAGCTCAGAGCAGCTCAGATCAGCTCAGATCAGCTCAGAGCAGTTCAGAGCAGTTCAGAGCAGTTCAGATCAGCTCAGAGCAGTTCAGATCAGCTCAGAGCAGTTAAGATCAGCTCAGAGCAGTTCAGATCAGCTGAGATCAGCTCAGAGCAGTTCAGATCAGCTCAGAGCAGCTCAGATCAGCTGAGATCAGCTCAGAGCAGTTCAGATCAGCTCAGAGCAGTTCAGATCAGCTCAGAGCAGTTCAGATCAGCTCAGAGCAGCTCAGAGCAGCTCAGATCAGCTCAGAGCAGCTCAGATCAACTCAAAGCAGCTCAGAGCAGCTCAAAGCAACTCAGATCAGCTCAGAGCAGCTCAGAGCAGCTCAAAGCAATTCAGATCAGCTCAGAGCAGTTCTAATACTTCAATTGAAATTGTGAATATTTTATATGTGTAATAATAATAATAATAATAATAATAATAATAATAATATGTAATTATTTTTTAAATAATTTATTGACTGATGAAGGTCGACACACCTGACTCGAGTGGATAAGAGGAAAGGGCCTCTGTGTCACCTCATATTTATACCCCAGGGAAACAGGAAGTGATGAATTACTAATTAAAGGTTCCGAGATACTCTGATCAACTTTATAAACTACAGTAGAAACGACAGAAATGCTTCATTTACATTCATTTTCTAGGAATTGTTAGGGGTGCCAATAATTGTGGAACAGGTGATTTTATGAAAAATAATCATTTATTAGTCAGGATTTTATTTTTAATTCACTCGAGTTAAAGGTTACACTCTTCTACAATTTTCAGTGTGAGATTACGCTTCTGAAATAAAACTGGAATTTATTTTAAGGCTTTTAACACATCTTAACAAGGGGTGCCAATAATTGTGGAGGGCGCTGTAGAACCACGTACAACACTTTCTCTATCAATCTGAAGAACCATTTCACCATGCAGAGAACACTCATATAGAACCATTGTCTTTACTAAAGAACCATCTTTTTAAGAGTACAGGCCGCTGACTTTTACGTAAACGGTTGGCCAAATTAAATATCCTGTTGATTTCTGAAGTAGAACAAAGCAAACACATCATCTGCAGATCTTTTTCTGGAAAGGGGTTCCAAGCAGCTGGCCGAAGATCCTAAAGGTTCCAGCTCTCCACTGAAATGTTAAGGGTTACGCTGAGAAAAAATGAAGTGGGAACTGTGGAAGTCGAGGCAAGATCTTGATAGACCAAGAAAAAGCTCAGATCGTACTCAATGGTTCTTGAAGGGTTCTTTAGTAAAGAAAGAACTATAGAAATCACCCTTGGCATGATTAAAGGGTTCAATGCATCGTTAAATGGTTTTTCTTCAAACTATTAGAGAGGCTGTTTTATATGGTTCTATATAGAACCTTTTTGAAAAGGGTTCTATACAACACCAAAATCAAGCTTGGCCTCGTGAAAATAGAAGAGCCTTTTTGGTTCTATATAGAACCATATACCACAGATTCTCCACCAGTTTAAAGAACAACCATGTAGTGTGATGAAAGGACCCTTTAATCGTGCCAGGGGATCCGCGAGTGTTCATGGTTCTGTATAAACCCTTTTCTTTGCTAAAGGACCCCTGAAGATCCTGAATTGCTCTGGACTGATCTTTTTTTTTTCTTCATCACTATGAATATTGCTGCTGTCAGAACAAAACCTTGGATCTCCAAAACAGTAACGTTACAGGAGAAGAAAAAAATATATACTTTTAATTTAAGTCAATGGAACCGGAATTTTTTCCAAGTCAGTTTGGGCATAAAATTAACACACAATATAAAGAATAATAGTCATTTTCAAAAACAAAAAAGGAGATACGAGGTTTTGTTCCACCAACAGCGACACATATATTCCTTCGTCAGTGTGTGTCTATATATATATTTCCAAAAGAATTCAGGTGTTCCGGTCACTTCCATGGCCACACGTGTATAAAGCCGAGCCCCTAGGCCTGCAGACTGCTTCTACAGACATTAGTGAAAGAATGGGTCGCTCTCAGGAGCTCAGTGAATTCCAGCGTGGTGCCGTGATCGGACGCCACCTGTGCAGCAAGTCCAGTCGTGAAATTTCCTCACTACTAAATATTCCACAGTCCACTGTCAGTGGGATTATAACAAAGTGGAAGCGATTGGGAACGACAGCAGCTCAGCCACGAAGTGGTCGGCCACGTAAAATGACAGAGCGGTCAGTGGATGCTGAGGGGCATAGTGCGCAGAGGTCACCAACTTTCTGCAGAGTCCATCACTACAGACCTCCAAACTTCATGTGGCCTTCAGATCAGCTCAAGAACAGCGTAGAGAGCTTCATGGAATGGGTTTCCATGGCCGAGCAGCTGCATCCAAGCCTTACATCACCAAGCGCAATGCAAAGCGTGGAATGCAGTGGAGTAAAGCGCCGCCACTGGACTCTAGAGCAGTGGAGACGTGTTCCCTGGAGTGACCAATCACGCTTCTCCGTCTGTAAATCCGATGGATGAGTCTGGGTTTGGCGGTTGCCAGGAGACGGTACTTGTCTGACTGCATCGTGCCGAGTGTAAAGTTTGGTGGAGGGGGGATCATGGTGTGGGGGTGTGTTTCGGGAGTTGGGCTCGGCCCCTTAGTTCCAGTGAAAGGAACTCTTAAAGCTTCAGCTCCAAGAGATTTTGGACAATTTCATGCTCCCAACTTTGTGGGAACAGTTTGGGGACGGCCCCTTCCTGCTCCAACATGACTGCGCACCAGTGCACAAAGCAGTTCCATAAAGACACGGATGAGCCAGTTTGTTGTGGAAGAACTTGACTGGCCTGCACAGAGTCCTGACCTCAACCCCATAGAACACCTTTGGGATGAATTAGAGCGGAGACTGTGAGCCAGGCCTTCTCGTCCAACATCAGTGTCTGACCTCACAAATAGAAGAACGGTCAGAAATTCCCATAAACACTCCTAACCCTGGTGGAAAGTCTTCCCAGAAGAGCTGAAGCTGTTATAGCTGCAAAGGGTGGGCCGGCATCATATTAAACCCTATGGATTAAGAATGGGACGTCACTCAAGTTCATATGCATGAAGCCAGATGAGCCAATACTTTTGGAAATATAGTGCACTTATATTTGTTTTAAAATAAAACTAAGTTATTTTAACAATTACGTCTTCTTGAGCCTCAGTTTAGCAACACTGGTTTTAAATCAGTCACATAGAATTCCAGTCACCACAGAAGAGCTCGTTCTTAAAGCACAGAACGGTTCTCGCCATTGTGCTCTTGAGTGTGTGTAGATTCAGTTCTTACCTAAGACCAAACCCCACATAAGAGAACACTGGTGAGTCAGAACCTTCGTCAGAACTGCGTGAGTGGGTTGGAGAAGAAACTTCTTCTAAAGAACTCTTGGTGAACGAGGTCCAATGCAAAGGGATTACATTTCTTTTAATGAAGTCTCTTGATAGAAAACAATACGAGTACCTTTTAATGGGTGTAATGTTCTAATATAACATGTTACTCTTTAATTGCGCCCATGAAAGCCGCATAAATCACACTCTGCTGAGTCACCCTGTCGGCCCCGCCCCTTTACTCAGTCGCCTGGCTCACACTGCTGAACATCTGGCCTGATCTGGTGTTTGTAGCCGGCTGCAGTTCGTCACTCAGGCTGATCTGAGCGCTGGTTAAATGTTGCTCTCTGACAGCTTCAACCCCCAACCCCACCCCCACATACACCCCGCCCCCTTCCAACAATCCTTTATTGACAGGCTTTTCATTTTACTGCGATCTGGCCGGGCCGTAAATAAAAGCCTGGAAACTTGGAGGGAGGAGTAACGACTGTAATCGCAGCGTAAAAAAGAGGAATGCTGTAAGAAAGCAATCAGCAAACTAAACAGTCTAATTTATTAACGGCGTTGTGTGCGCTCGTGATGTAATCCAGCCCTGAAATGCAATTAGCTGTAAATTTGATTCATTCCCCTCCACTGGTCACTTCAATCTAATGGACGTTTTGTAAGAAATTAGGAATTAGGGGACGATCGCTGTCAGTGAAGGCCGTGTTCAGTCTAAAGCCACATGGGTGCAGCTACAGTACTGAACAAATCAGAGAAGGAACTGCATGCAGTCCAAGTCTGAATGTGCGGCGCGGTAATAAAGCAGGTTCAGTGGCTTTGGCATAAAGCAGTCGTGTAGTAACAGTTTATTAACTACGTTATTCACTCACTATTATATTATATGGTGCTAAAACTTCGAATAGATCATGCAGCAAATCACCTTTCTCTGGGCGCTGTGAAGGCTCGTTACACCTCCAATGTGTTTCAAATCCTGGGAAAGGCTCATGGCAGCTTCAGAGAGGAGAGCGAGGCCTGAAACATGTGCCTGTTTGCAGCAGGCCAGATGCTAAACGGCTAAATGTTGTTGCCATTAGCTGCTTCCTTTAGCTCTCCACTCCGCTGCTGCGGGCGAAAGCTATTACACTTAACTCGGCCGACCCCGGTCCCTGCAGGCCTCGCTGTGTGGCTCTCTTTAGCATGATGATGCTGCACATGACTGAGAATCATGCCAGTTAGCCCCGGCACTGTAAATGACCACTACTCTGCCGCTGATCCTACGGCACACTCGGTGAAGCTGGACGGCATTGTTATCTTAACCCCTGTGTTCATAATTAGCATTAACATCCATCCCGTTATCACGGCAATCAAGACTCTTTCAAAGATTTCTGCATCTGAATTTCATTTCCCTGCATAGACTGAATGAATAACCGACTCTAAATGTATGTATTGTGATATAAACCGAGTCTGTTCTACAGTTTCTCATTAGACTGAATGAATAACCGACTCTAAATGTAGGTATTGTGATATAAACCGAGTCTGTTCTACAGTTTCTCATTAGACTGAATGAATAACCGGCTCTAAATGTAGGTATTGTGATATAAACCGAGTCCGTTCTACAGTTTCTCATTAGGCTGAATGAATAACCGACTCTAAATGTAGGTATTGTGATATAAACCGAGTCCGTTCTACAGTTTCTCATTAGACTGAATGAATAACCGACTCTAAATGTAGGTATTGTGATATAAACCGAGTCCGTTCTACAGTTTCTCATTAGACTGAATGAATAACCGGCTCTAAATGTAGGTATTGTGATATAAACCGAGTCCGTTCTACAGTTTCTCATTAGGCTGAATGAATAACCGACTCTAAATGTAGGTATTGTGATATAAACCGAGTCCGTTCTACAGTTTCTCATTAGACTGAATGAATAACCGACTCTAAATGTAGGTATTGTGATATAAACCGAGTCCGTTCTACAGTTTCTCATTAGACTGAATGAATAACCGACTCTAAATGTAGGTATTGTGATATAAACCGAGTCAGTTCTACAGTTTCTCATTAGGCTGAATGAATAACCGACTCTAAATGTAGGTATTGTGATATAAACCGAGTCCGTTCTACAGTTTCTCATTAGACTGAATGAATAACCGACTCTAAATGTAGGTATTGTGATATAAACCGAGTCCGTTCTACAGTTTCTCATTAGGCTGAATGAATAACCGACTCTAAATGTAGGTATTGTGATATAAACCGAGTCCGTTCTAAAGTTTCTCATTAGACTGAATGAATAACCGACTCTAAATGTAGGTATTGTGATATAAACCGAGTCCGTTCTACAGTTTCTCATTAGGCTGAATGAATAACCGACTCTAAATGTAGGTATTGTGATATAAACCGAGTCCGTTCTACAGTTTCTCATTAGACTGAATGAATAACCGACTCTAAATGTAGGTATTGTGATATAAACCGAGTCCGTTCTACAGTTTCTCATTAGACTGAATGAATAACCGACTCTAAATGTAGGTATTGTGATATAAACCGAGTCCGTTCTACAGTTTCTCATTAGGCTGAATGAATAACCGACTCTAAATGTAGGTATTGTGATATAAACCGAGTCCGTTCTACAGTTTCTCATTAGACGGAATGAATAACCGACTCTAAATGTAGGTATTGTGATATAAACCGAGTACGTTCTACAGTTTCTCATTAGGCTGAATGAATAACCGGCTCTAAATGTAGGTATTGTGATATAAACCGAGTCTGTTCTACAGTTTCTCATTAGGCTGAATGAATAACCGGCTCTAAATGTAGGTATTGTGATATAAACCGAGTCCGTTCTACAGTTTCTCATTAGGCTGAATGAATAACCGACTCTAAATGTAGGTATTGTGATATAAACCGAGTCCGTTCTACAGTTTCTCGTTAGGCTGAATGAATAACCGGCTCTAAATGTAGGTATTGTGATATAAACCGAGTCCGTTCTACAGTTTCTCATTAGACTGAATGAATAACCGACTCTAAATGTAGGTATTGTGATATAAACCGAGTCCGTTCTACAGTTTCTCATTAGACTGAATGAATAACCGACTCTAAATGTAGGTATTGTGATATAAACCGAGTCCGTTCTACAGTTTCTCATTAGACTGAATGAATAACCGACTCTAAATGTAGGTATTGTGATATAAACCGAGTCCGTTCTACAGTTTCTCATTAGACTGAATGAATAACCGACTCTAAATGTAGGTATTGTGATATAAACCGAGTCCGTTCTACAGTTTCTCATTAGACTGAATGAATAACCGGCTCTAAATGTAGGTATTGTGATATAAACCGAGTCCGTTCTACAGTTTCTCATTAGGCTGAATGAATAACCGACTCTAAATGTAGGTATTGTGATATAAACCGAGTCTGTTCTACAGTTTCTCATTAGACTGAATGAATAACCGGCTCTAAATGTAGGTATTGTGATATAAACCGAGTCCGTTCTACAGTTTCTCATTAGGCTGAATGAATAACCGACTCTAAATGTAGGTATTGTGATATAAACCGAGTCCGTTATACAGTTTCTCATTAGACTGAATGAATAACCGACTCTAAATGTAGGTATTGTGATATAAACCGAGTCCGTTCTACAGTTTCTCATTAGACTGAATGAATAACCGGCTCTAAATGTAGGTATTGTGATATAAACCGAGTCCGTTCTACAGTTTCTCATTAGGCTGAATGAATAACCGACTCTAAATGTAGGTATTGTGATATAAACCGAGTCCGTTCTACAGTTTCTCATTAGACTGAATGAATAACCGACTCTAAATGTAGGTATTGTGATATAAACCGAGTCCGTTCTACAGTTTCTCATTAGACTGAATGAATAACCGACTCTAAATGTAGGTATTGTGATATAAACCGAGTCCGTTCTACAGTTTCTCATTAGGCTGAATGAATAACCGACTCTAAATGTAGGTATTGTGATATAAACCGAGTCCGTTCTACAGTTTCTCATTAGACTGAATGAATAACCGACTCTAAATGTAGGTATTGTGATATAAACCGAGTCCGTTCTACAGTTTCTCATTAGGCTGAATGAATAACCGACTCTAAATGTAGGTATTGTGATATAAACCGAGTCCGTTCTACAGTTTCTCATTAGGCTGAATGAATAACCGACTCTAAATGTAGGTATTGTGATATAAACCGAGTCCGTTCTAAAGTTTCTCATTAGACTGAATGAATAACCGACTCTAAATGTAGGTATTGTGATATAAACCGAGTCCGTTCTACAGTTTCTCATTAGGCTGAATGAATAACCGACTCTAAATGTAGGTATTGTGATATAAACCGAGTCCGTTCTACAGTTTCTCATTAGACTGAATGAATAACCGACTCTAAATGTAGGTATTGTGATATAAACCGAGTCCGTTCTACAGTTTCTCATTAGACTGAATGAATAACCGACTCTAAATGTAGGTATTGTGATATAAACCGAGTCCGTTCTACAGTTTCTCATTAGGCTGAATGAATAACCGACTCTAAATGTAGGTATTGTGATATAAACCGAGTCCGTTCTACAGTTTCTCATTAGACGGAATGAATAACCGACTCTAAATGTAGGTATTGTGATATAAACCGAGTACGTTCTACAGTTTCTCATTAGGCTGAATGAATAACCGGCTCTAAATGTAGGTATTGTGATATAAACCGAGTCTGTTCTACAGTTTCTCATTAGGCTGAATGAATAACCGGCTCTAAATGTAGGTATTGTGATATAAACCGAGTCCGTTCTACAGTTTCTCGTTAGGCTGAATGAATAACCGGCTCTAAATGTAGGTATTGTGATATAAACCGAGTCCGTTCTACAGTTTCTCGTTAGGCTGAATGAATAACCGGCTCTAAATGTAGGTATTGTGATATAAACCGAGTCCGTTCTACAGTTTCTCATTAGACTGAATGAATAACCGACTCTAAATGTAGGTATTGTGATATAAACCGAGTCCGTTCTACAGTTTCTCGTTAGACTGAATGAATAACCGGCTCTAAATTTAGGTATTGTGATATAAACCGAGTCCGTTCTACAGTTTCTCGTTAGACTGAATGAATAACCGACTCTAAATGTAGGTATTGTGATATAAACCGAGTACGTTCTACAGTTTCTCATTAGGCTGAATGAATAACCGGCTCTAAATGTAGGTATTGTGATATAAACCGAGTCTGTTCTACAGTTTCTCATTAGGCTGAATGAATAACCGGCTCTAAATGTAGGTATTGTGATATAAACCGAGTCCGTTCTACAGTTTCTCATTAGGCTGAATGAATAACCGACTCTAAATGTAGGTATTGTGATATAAACCGAGTCCGTTCTACAGTTTCTCGTTAGGCTGAATGAATAACCGGCTCTAAATGTAGGTATTGTGATATAAACCGAGTCCGTTCTACAGTTTCTCATTAGACTGAATGAATAACCGACTCTAAATGTAGGTATTGTGATATAAACCGAGTCCGTTCTACAGTTTCTCATTAGGCTGAATGAATAACCGACTCTAAATGTAGGTATTGTGATATAAACCGAGTCCGTTATACAGTTTCTCATTAGACTGAATGAATAACCGACTCTAAATGTAGGTATTGTGATATAAACCGAGTCCGTTCTACAGTTTCTCGTTAGACTGAATGAATAACCGACTCTAAATGTAGGTATTGTGATATAAACCGAGTCCGTTCTACAGTTTCTCATTAGACTGAATGAATAACCGACTCTAAATGTAGGTATTGTGATATAAACCGAGTCCGTTCTACAGTTTCTCATTAGACTGAATGAATAACCGACTCTAAATGTAGGTATTGTGATATAAACCGAGTCCGTTCTACAGTTTCTCATTAGACTGAATGAATAACCGGCTCTAAATGTAGGTATTGTGATATAAACCGAGTCCGTTCTACAGTTTCTCATTAGACTGAATGAATAACCGGCTCTAAATGTAGGTATTGTGATATAAACCGAGTCCGTTCTACAGTTTCTCATTAGGCTGAATGAATAACCGACTCTAAATGTAGGTATTGTGATATAAACCGAGTCCGTTCTACAGTTTCTCATTAGGCTGAATGAATAACCGACTCTAAATGTAGGTATTGTGATATAAACCGAGTCCGTTCTACAGTTTCTCATTAGACTGAATGAATAACCGACTCTAAATGTAGGTATTGTGATATAAACCGAGTCCGTTCTACAGTTTCTCATTAGACTGAATGAATAACCGACTCTAAATGTAGGTATTGTGATATAAACCGAGTCCGTTCTACAGTTTCTCGTTAGACTGAATGAATAACCGACTCTAAATGTAGGTATTGTGATATAAACCGAGTCCGTTCTACCGTTTCTCGTTAGACTGAATGAATAACCGGCTCTAAATGTAGGTATTGTGATATAAACCGAGTCCGTTCTACCGTTTCTCGTTAGACTGAATGAATAACCGGCTCTAAATTTAGGTATTGTGATATAAACCGAGTCCGTTCTACAGTTTCTCGTTAGACTGAATGAATAACCGACTCTAAATGTAGGTATTGTGATATAAACCGAGTCTGTTCTACAGTTTCTCGTTAGGCTGAATGAATAACCGGCTCTAAATGTAGGTATTGTGATATAAACCGAGTCTGTTCTACAGTTTCTCATTAGGCTGAATGAATAACCGACTCTAAATGTAGGTATTGTGATATAAACCGAGTCCGTTCTACAGTTTCTCATTAGACTGAATGAATAACCGACTCTAAATGTAGGTATTGTGATATAAACCGAGTCCGTTCTACAGTTTCTCATTAGGCTGAATGAATAACCGACTCTAAATGTAGGTATTGTGATATAAACCGAGTCCGTTCTACAGTTTCTCATTAGGCTGAATGAATAACCGGCTCTAAATGTAGGTATTGTGATATAAACCGAGTCCGTTCTACAGTTTCTCATTAGGCTGAATGAATAACCGACTCTAAATGTAGGTATTGTGATATAAACCGAGTCCGTTCTACAGTTTCTCATTAGGCTGAATGAATAACCGACTCTAAATGTAGGTATTGTGATATAAACCGAGTCCGTTCTACAGTTTCTCATTAGACTGAATGAATAACCGACTCTAAATGTAGGTATTGTGATATAAACCGAGTCCGTTCTACAGTTTCTCATTAGACTGAATGAATAACCGACTCTAAATGTAGGTATTGTGATATAAACCGAGTCCGTTCTACAGTTTCTCATTAGGCTGAATGAATAACCGACTCTAAATGTAGGTATTGTGATATAAACCGAGTCCGTTATACAGTTTCTCATTAGGCTGAATGAATAACCGACTCTAAATGTAGGTATTGTGATATAAACCGAGTCCGTTCTACAGTTTCTCATTAGACTGAATGAATAACCGACTCTAAATGTAGGTATTGTGATATAAACCGAGTCCGTTCTACAGTTTCTCATTAGACTGAATGAATAACCGACTCTAAATGTAGGTATTGTGATATAAACCGAGTCCGTTCTACAGTTTCTCATTAGGCTGAATGAATAACCGACTCTAAATGTAGGTATTGTGATATAAACCGAGTCTGTTCTACAGTTTCTCATTAGACTGAATGAATAACCGACTCTAAATGTAGGTATTGTGATATAAACCGAGTCCGTTCTACAGTTTCTCATTAGACTGAATGAATAACCGACTCTAAATGTAGGTATTGTGATATAAACCGAGTCCGTTCTACAGTTTCTCATTAGACTGAATGAATAACCGACTCTAAATGTAGGTATTGTGATAGAAACTCCGTAGAGTTCCCTAAAAAATCATGTTTTTCTCTGAGAAAATGAAAGAGCTAAATGAGCTGGAGGGCGTTCGTGGGAAGTCTCGGTTGGGTAACATGAACAGCATTCCTCCATGTGAATTTGGCTCAGAGAAAAGAGGCAGCAGACAGTTTATGTGATCTACAGCATTAGCCTACAGATTAAATGGAAGACGCCTTAGGGCTGAAGATGGCTGTGCTCTGAGAGCCGAGATGCAGCACCACCACCCTCAGAGTAGTTTTTAACTGCCAAGTACAAGATGTAAAACATCGTCTCACATATATACATTATTATATACCTATATAGCATCCTAGAAAATGATAATATGTGTAAAATAATGAATCTTGTAAGTAAAAAACATGAATGATTACAAATGATCAATTATTTGTGACGGTTCTGCTTAACTATATCCAAATCTGTCCTGGAGGACGTCCAGTATGGACAGTTGCCAACCAGAACCTTGTTAATCTAATCAATACTTCAGATCTATGCAGATGTCACGATTGGCTCCTCCCACTCCATGTGCCTTCTTGTTTTGGGTTGGTAACTCCGCCCTGATTGTTTTCACCTGACCCTCATTTCCCTGTGTGTTTAAGCCCTGTGTGTTTAAGCCCTGTGTTCACCGGCCGGGTGATTTCTTCAGTCCTATCAGCAGCTCCACTGATTTCATTTAATGATGACTTGATTAGATAAACCAGGTGTTGGATGTAACTGTAGTACATAATCCTGGCTTATTTTAGGAGAGGTTTGAACAAACACACTGACATACATGAAATTACTTACAGTGTGTTTTTTCTATTCATTATAATATTAGAGTAAATAAACTCTCACTGTCCACAGAAACAGCTATTTAATATAATGTTAATAATGAGAATATTAACCACTATTGCAGAGTCTGAGTGAGCGCTGTGGAGACTGAGTGAGCGCTGTGGAGACTGAGTGAGCGCTGTGGAGTCTGAGTGAGCGCTGTGGAGACTGAGTGAGCGCTGTGGAGACTGAGTGAGCGCTGTGGAGTCTGAGTGAGCGCTGTGGAGACTGAGTGAGCGCTGTGGAGACTGAGTGAGCGCTGTGGAGTCTGAGTGAGCGCTGTGGAGTGTGAGTGAGCGCTGTGGAGACTGAGTGAGCGCTGTGGAGACTGAGTGAGCGCTGTGGAGTCTGAGTGAGCGCTGTGGAGTGTGAGTGAGCGCTGTGGAGACTGAGTGAGCGCTGTGGAGACTGAGTGAGCGCTGTGGAGACTGAGTGAGTGCTGTGGAGACTGAGTGAGCGCTGTGGAGTGTAAGTGAGCGCTGTGGAGTGTGAGTGAGCGCTGTGGAGTCTGAGTGAACGCTGTGGAGACTGAGTGAGCGCTGTGGAGACTGAGTGAGTGCTGTGGAGACTGAGTGAGCGCTGTGGAGTGTAAGTGAGCGCTGTGGAGTGTGAGTGAGCGCTGTGGAGACTGAGTGAGCGCTGTGGAGACTGAGTGAGCGCTGTGGAGTCTGAGTGAGCGCTGTGGAGACTGAGTGAGCGCTGTGGAGACTGAGTGAGCGCTGTGGAGTGTAAGTGAGCGCTGTGGAGTGTGAGTGAGCGCTGTGGAGACTGAGTGAGCGCTGTGGAGACTGAGTGAGCGCTGTGGAGTCTGAGTGAGCGCTGTGGAGACTGAGTGAGCGCTGTGGAGACTTAGTGAGCGCTGTGGAGACTGAGTGAGCGCTGTGGAGTGTAAGTGAGCGCTGTGGAGTGTGAGTGAGCGCTGTGGAGTCTGAGTGAGCGCTGTGGAGACTGAGTGAGCGCTGTGGAGTGTAAGTGAGCGCTGTGGAGTGTGAGTGAGCGCTGTGGAGACTGAGTGAGCGCTGTGGAGACTGAGTGAGCGCTGTGGAGACTGAGTGAGCGCTGTGGAGTCTGAGTGAGCGCTGTGGAGTGTGAGTGAGCGCTGTGGAGACTGAGTGAGCGCTGTGGAGACTGAGTGAGCGCTGTGGAGACTGAGTGAGTGCTGTGGAGACTGAGTGAGCGCTGTGGAGTGTAAGTGAGCGCTGTGGAGTGTGAGTGAGCGCTGTGGAGTCTGAGTGAGCGCTGTGGAGACTGAGTGAGCGCTGTGGAGACTGAGTGAGTGCTGTGGAGACTGAGTGAGCGCTGTGGAGTGTAAGTGAGCGCTGTGGAGTGTGAGTGAGCGCTGTGGAGACTGAGTGAGCGCTGTGGAGACTGAGTGAGCGCTGTGGAGTCTGAGTGAGCGCTGTGGAGACTGAGTGAGCGCTGTGGAGACTGAGTGAGCGCTGTGGAGTGTAAGTGAGCGCTGTGGAGTGTGAGTGAGCGCTGTGGAGACTGAGTGAGCGCTGTGGAGACTGAGTGAGCGCTGTGGAGACTGAGTGAGCGCTGTGGAGTCTGAGTGAGCGCTGTGGAGTGTGAGTGAGCGCTGTGGAGACTGAGTGAGCGCTGTGGAGACTGAGTGAGCGCTGTGGAGTGTAAGTGAGCGCTGTGGAGTGTGAGTGAGCGCTGTGGAGTCTGAGTGAGCGCTGTGGAGACTGAGTGAGCGCTGTGGAGTGTAAGTGAGCGCTGTGGAGTGTGAGTGAGCGCTGTGGAGACTGAGTGAGCGCTGTGGAGTCTGAGTGAGCGCTGTGGAGTGTGAGTGAGCGCTGTGGAAACTGAGTGAGCGCTGTGGAGTCTGAGTGAGCGCTGTGGAGTCTGAGTGAGCGCTGTGGAGACTGAGTGAGCGCTGTGGAGTCTGAGTGAGCGCTGTGGAGACTGAGTGAGCGCTGTGGAGACTGAGTGAGCACTGTGGAGTCTGAATGAGCGCTGTGGAGACTGAGTGAGCGCTGTGGAGTCTGAGTGAGCGCTGTGGAGTCTGAGTGAGCGCTGTGGAGACTGAGTGAGCGCTGTGGAGTGTGCGTGAGCGCTGCGGAGTGTGAGTGAGCGCTGCGGAGACTGAGTGAGCGCTGCGGAGTCTGAGTGAGCGCTGCGGAGTCTGAGTGAGCGCTGTGGAGTCTGAGTGAGCGCTGTGGAGACTGAGTGAGCGCTGTGAAGACTGAGTGAGCACTGTGGAGTGTGAGTGAGCGCTGTGGAGTCTGAGTGAGCGCTGTGGAGACTGAGTGAGCGCTGTGGAGTGTGAGTGAGCGCTGTGGAGTCTGAGTGAGCGCTGTGGAGACTGAGTGAGCGCTGTGGAGTCTGAGTGAGCGCTGTTGAGTCTGAGTGAGCGCTGTGGAGACTGAGTGAGCGCTGTGGAGTCTGAGTGAGCGCTGTGGAGTCTGAGTGAGCGCTGTGGAGACTGAGTGAGCGCTGTGGAGACTGAGTGAGCGCTGTGGAGTGTGCGTGAGCGCTGTGGAGTGTGAGTGAGCGCTGTGGAGACTGAGTGAGCGCTGTGGAGACTGAGTGAGCGCTGTGGAGTGTGAGTGAGCGCTGTGGAGACTGAGTGAGCGCTGTGGAGACTGAGTGAGCGCTGTGGAGTCTGAGTGAGCGCTGTGGAGACTGAGTGAGCGCTGTGGAGTCTGAGTGAGCGCTGTGGAGTGTGAGTGAGCGCTGTGGAGTCTGAGTGAGCGCTGTGGAGTCTGAGTGAGCGCTGTGGAGACTGAGTGAGCGCTGTGGAGACTGAGTGAGCGCTGCGGAGACTGAGTGAGCGCTGTGGAGACTGAGTGAGCGCTGTGGAGACTGAGTGAGCGCTGTGGAGTCTGAGTGAGCGCTGTGGAGTCTGAGTGAGCGCTGTGGAGACTGAGTGAGCGCTGTGGAGTGTGCGTGAGCGCTGTGGAGTGTGAGTGAGCGCTGTGGAGACTGAGTGAGCGCTGTGGAGACTGAGTCAGCGCTGTGGAGACTGAGTGAGCGCTGTGGAGTGTGAGTGAGCGCTGTGGAGACTGGGTGAGCGCTGTGGAGACTGAGTGAGCGCTGTGGAGTCTGAGTGAGCGCTGTGGAGACTGAGTGAGCGCTGTGGAGTCTGAGTGAGCGCTGTGGAGTGTGAGTGAGCGCTGTGGAGTCTGAGTGAGCGCTGTGGAGACTGAGTGAGCGCTGTGGAGACTGAGTGAGCGCTGTGGAGTCTGAGTGAGCGCTGTGGAGTCTGAGTGAGCGCTGTGGAGACTGAGTGAGCGCTGTGGAGACTGAGTGAGCGCTGTGGAGTCTGAGTGAGCGCTGTGGAGACTGAGTGAGCGCTGTGGAGACTGAGTGAGCGCTGCGGAGACTGAGTGAGCGCTGTGGAGTCTGAGTGAGCGCTGTGGAGTCTGAGTGAGCGCTGTGGAGACTGAGTGAGCGCTGTGGAGACTGAGTGAGCGCTGTGGAGTCTGAGTGAGCGCTGTGGAGTCTGAGTGAGCGCTGTGGAGACTGAGTGAGCGCTGTGGAGTCTGAGTGAGCGCTGTGGAGTCTGAGTGAGCGCTGTGGAGACTGAGTGAGCGCTGTGGACTCTGAGTGAGCGCTGTGGAGTGTGAGTGAGCGCTGTGGAGTGTGAGTGAGCGCTGTGGAGTCTGAGTGAGCGCTGTGGAGACTGAGTGAGCGCTGTGGAGTCTGAGTGAGCGCTGCGGAGTCTGAGTGAGCGCTGCGGAGACTGAGTGAGCGCTGCGGAGACTGAGTGAGCGCTGCGGAGACTGAGTGAGCGCTGTGGAGACTGAGTGAGCGCTGTGGAGTCTGAGTGAGTGCTGTGGAGACTGAGTGAGCGCTGTGGAGTCTGAGTGAGCGCTGTGGAGTCTGAGTGAGCGCTGTGGAGACTGAGTGAGCGCTGTGGAGACTGAGTGAGCGCTGTGGAGTCTGAGTGAGCGCTGCGGAGACTGAGTGAGCGCTGTGGAGACTGAGTGAGCGCTGTGGAGACTGAGTGAGCGCTGTAACGGCTGTAAGTACTGCGGAGTTTGATTAAGTGCTGTAGAGTCTGAGTCAGTAGTATATAGGTTATTCTCTGGTGTGGTGCAGTAAACGAGTGCTAATGAGGACGCCGTCACGCGCCGCCTGCCTGTCAGTGATGAATATTGATCGTGAGACGTTGCGGTGTAGCTGTGTGTACCCGTGTCCCCGTGTGCCGAGCGGGTTTTCCCTCTGCACTGTAATCGTTTAATAGATACCATTCATCTTAATCCACTCCGCTGTAGATGCAGCGTCTCTGCGCTGCTGGAGCTGCTCTTTCTGGGGCTTTTCATGTTTAATTGTTTGCTGATTGGATTATCATTCATTCTGGGACCATCTGTGGAAGCACCCGGAGGCCCATGCTCCGCCGGTGAACGGGTTTAGTGCCTGGTTGAGATGTGATCCCTCAGTAAATATGTTTAAGGGCCCATATCCTTTTTCACTCCTCCCTGTGAGGTTCACTAATGCGTATGATGTTTGTATGTTTTTCTAATTCAGCTCTACATGATCATTTTCCAACCTCTCACAATTAAACAGCATATTTTCATTATTGAGCCTTTCTGACTGTAATATGTAAATGAGCTCTGTTTTCATTGGCTGTACTGTATTGTGACATTTCTTCTAACTTCAGTGTTCATTGGGTGGAGCTAAAGTTTTGAAGGCTGAGTAGGCAGATATATTTAAATGTATTTTCATGAAACAAAAACAATGAATTCAAAACAAACTCCCTAAATCAGCTTTATAGTGTGAACCATTCATGCAAGTAGTTGTGAGTTGCACGCAACATAATTTCAGTGGAATGTCTCAGTTTCACAAAGCAATAAAAAACAAAACTTGACTTTCTCAGTCGTCCAGTCCTGAAGCGTCTCAGTGTCTTCTTCTCTAATACCTTTCATCATCTGAGCTCTGTGTAAAAGCAGGAGTTTATTAGGAGAGTAGAAAATGAAAAAGCTCTGTAGATCACAGTCTCAGCTAAAGAAGAACAAACTGCAGCACAAGCAACATTGAAACAGCTGTTAGCATTCAGACTCTTACACGCCAAATTCGGCACAAAATGACAAGGAAGTACGCTGTGCGATTTTGTTTACATTTAAATTATGCACACTTGGAAAAATGCATTTCTTCATCTTATTTCAGGAGCTACGAGTTATTAAACTCTTTCACTCACAGCTCGGACCCCCTCCACTCTGAGCTGAGGAAGCACAAATGTGCAGAATTTCTTCAAAGGCAAATAAGATCTTCGCTCCTTGCAGAATGAGTGAACAGTGACTCTGGGCTACTGTCCGTTTTGGAAAAGTGAAGGTAGCGTGAATAAGGTGATGTTTGTAGGCCAGACTGAGCTTCATCTGAGCTGATGTTTGTGAAAATGTTCCAGCTCCAGCCAATTCATCATCTTGGGTGTCGCCATGCCAGAGTGACTGTGATTGGCCAGTGAGCTTTTTTTGCCATCCGAAAAATTCATTTTGTGTGCGAGACACTATCATTCACACACATTCCAACTAATTTACTCTCATCTGGAAAAAACGAAGGAAAAAACCAGGTTTAGCCGACTAGTTAAACCAGCTGTTCACAGAAAAGTTAGCTTTCAGAAACTTACGTACGTTTGTTTTTCACGTGGCTCAGAAAACTGACGAAATAAAAAAAAGACCAAGTTAATCAGACGATCAGCCGTCCTGCAAACTAGCTTCTGTTATGGTTCATGGATCTGCTGAAATCTGCACATGTTGACGTGACCAGTTCCTCAGTTGCAGCTGAGTTTCCAGTAGCTGGCAGGACGCTTTACATTCTAAACTCCAGTGAAGTTGCGTGCAGGTTTCAAGCAGCCAAAGTTGTGTGAGTTTCACAGTGTGAAGCCTAAAGCATGTGTGTGTTTGTAGCAGGCCAGATGCTAAGTGGCTAAACGGCTCCATTACTGAACGAGCTTGGAGCCGTTTAATGGGCTCAGATTGACCCCCTGCAAACATTTCACTTTACCCAGCGTCACTGCGGCACGTCTGACTCATTATCACTGATTAGAGCAGAATTCTGTCATCTGTTCCCTTCAGTTCAACATCCTGCAGAAGAAAGGAAGAGAGGAAATCCGGGAATGTTCCCTCTCCGGGAGAACGTGGGATAAATGAATAGATCTCGCGCGTCACAAACGTTCACAGCAGCCTAATCGTTAGGTAACACACAAACAGGTATATTTAATATTTAAGGTTTAATTAAGCCCTTTAATTGAGATTCATACATTCATGGTTGAGATATTATTTCAAAAGAGCTCATTAATTAGCCAATTAAATTAAATACACACTCCAACATGTAAGCAGCAAGTTTTTTTTCTTTTTTTTTCCTGATGATTGCTCATTATAGTCGTCAGACTGATGAACTATTATCATGGATGTCTGTTAATTAGAAAAATAATGAAGCTGTGCTCCCACTAATTATGTTTTCTGTGATTATCTCTCTTTTCTTTCCTTCATACAAACATGCTTAAGATTTCAAAACACTGCTGAAATATTCGACTAGGGCAAAATATCAGAGCTAAACGCAGTGAGCTGTTACATTATTCACCGTCATTATGAGCCACTTTCTCCTAAAGCTGGAGCGCAATAACACACGGAATGTTATATTTGGCATTATAAACGCAGAATTACTCTAATCAGCCTCCTCACCTGCTCTGTACTTACCTGCTGGTCACTGGTTTGAAAAATAATGATTTAAGCTTTTAGTGCTGGATAACAGAAACAAAAGCAGTGCCGATCTTAACAATGACATGCAAGACAGTGATGTGTTACTATGTGTGTGACATCTTGACACAGCAGAGTAAACTAACAAATAAACACTGAAAATCCTAAACAGCCAAAAAATAAAACTCCTTTTCACTATTTATCAAATGAAATAATACCCCTAAATAAATAAAATACACATTTTTGTGGAGTCCCACAAGGTTTCGTTTTAGGGCCTTTGTGTTTCTCTTAGTACATGTTACCTCTAGGTGATGTCATTAGGAAACATGATTTCAATTTTCATAGCTATGCTGACGATACACGATTATACATTTCTGTTCATTCTGACAAAAACTCAGTGACTAAAGAAAAATGAATAAAAATAAATAATAAAAAGAATAACACATGTAAAACAATAACTGAAACAATAATAATATTTAGCCTGTTTATGTGAAGAACACATTAATAATAAACATCACCAATTACAGAGAAAAACAGTTCTATTAGCTAATAATAACAGCATCTGCGCTAACTTGTTTTATTGTGTTATTGATTGAGCTCCAGGGAATTCATGGTATTCTCGTTCGTGTCTGGTCGTGTCGTGTCTGTCGCTCTGAGACTAACAACAACAACAACAAAATAAAAGTGAAAATGGTGCACACTTTTGTTAGAAACACTTTCTGAGCCCTCACCAGATGGAGGCGCTAGACCTGAGCAGATTCCTCGTTTGGTGTGAGTTTGATATGAAATCCGCGGTCTCTGAGCTCCATGATGGGAATGTGTTTTGAAATCCGATACACAAGAAAAAATATGGTGGGAAACTCCCGCACGCCAAACTCTGCCGTTAGCCGGTGGCTAAACGGACGAATGTTTGACATTGGAATTCTTTCTCCTCTTTCCGACAATTAGGAACAGCCTCCTTAATGCGGCCAGTGCAAAAAGATACGGTTGCGTTTGTTTATAGATGCCACTCACCGCTGCCCTCAGCGTCGCTCTCCGTGTCCTCAGAGCGGCCGAACGCAGAGGCGTCTGTGTAGGTTCAGCTCAGGTGCACGACGGCGGCTATTTTAATAGGTGTTGCCGTGGCTGAAAGAACCAATACGCTCCGGCTCCGGTTTCCTTGTGATAACAGAGGGTGCCTAATTGTGTGTACCTGAGCTTTAATCATCGCTGAAGCACTCAGAGTAACACAATCGCTGACCTGCTCACATCACTGAGCAGCTAAAATAAATAAGGAGAAACTCGGGCTGAGCTGCTGGAGGTTACGCTGGAAACAGCGAGCGATCAGAGTGAAATCCTCACGGTGGGAAAGACGTCGGGAGCAGGACTCTGCTGATGAGCTGCAGTCCATCCCGTGCTGATCAGAGTGACAGCTTTGAGGAGCAGATGGAGAATTCAGCAGCGTGAGGGAGACAGGTCAGACAGACTGACCACTGAAGAACAGGGTAACAGAGTATCAGAGAAACAGATGGACTACAGTCTGTAACTGTAGAACTACAGAGTGCAGCTATACAGTAAGTGGAGCTGATAAAGTGGACAGTGAGTGTAGAAACGAGGAGGTGGTCAGAATGTTCTGCCTAATTGGTGTATATATACATATATATGTGTATACACTGTATGGACAAAAGTATTGGGACACCTACACATCACACCTACAGGAGCTTTTATGAATCCCATTCTAAATGCATAGGCATTAATATGGAGTCCTAGTTAGTCTGGTTAGTTGTTAGGAGTGTAAAACAGTGGCGACGGCTTCATATCAGAACTCTTCACTGAAAGAGTCGCCGTAGAACCGATACACACGAGCTCAGATACCTGATAACATCTGTTACAAACTTCAAAAAACATCACCCATCAACAAATCAGCTGTATAAAAGCAAAGAAAAATAAAAACATTTAACAAAAAATACCTTCCAGTTACGTTCATATATCAGCATTCTTAATAAAAAGGTTCCGTCATTAAAGACAATGGTTCTGTATAGAAACTCTGAAAATTGCTCTGAATAGACTTGAATAGGTTCTGCTATTGGTACAGGTCAAGTTTGTAACAACAGAAGAACTCTTTCTGGTGCTGTAGAACCGTGTACAACACATCCTCCATCAATCTGAAGAACCGCGTCACCATGCAAAGAGCCTTTTAAGCATGAAATGGTTCTTTGAGTGTTCATAATTCTGTGTAGAACTATTTACTGAAGAACCCTTGAAGAACCATCTTTTTAAGAGTCACTGAGGCTCTTATCAGGGCGATCAGAGGAATTAAACAGAAAACTGGAATGTTTTTATGTTTAATGATGATATAATATCTAATAAAACCACGGCCTCCACTGAGAGAAATCCGTGTATGTGGGTTCATCATCTCCTGAAAAGAAGTTCTGAAAAGCAGTCGGAGTGAAGAGGCTGGAGGTGACGTCTCGTTTCTAGAGTTTTCAGCTCCGACTTCTACAGGTTTCATCACCAATCAGCCGTCACAGCGGCAGCATTAGCATATAAACAGCGCCGGTCCAGCGCTCGCTGTCCAGACTGCCGCGTTTGTGTGATTCGTGATGATGTGACGGCTCTTCTGGCTGAATGGTGATGGTGCGTGCACGTCGGAGAGGCTGAGATCTGTGAGCTGATGATGGTGAAGGGATGTGAGTTTAATCTCAAGAGCTGCTGTTGTACATAACGGTTCCCCTGGGGGGCGCCGCTGTCTGAGACTGTACAGAAGAGCACTGGGTAAGCTACATCCTCAACCACATTAGCTAATTTGCTGGCTAGCATGAAATAAAGGAATTCTTATATTGTTTAACTTGTCGTTTTAAAAAATGGACCTGTTTTAACATTTAAAGGCATCCAATGACCTGAAATACATATTATAAACACCTTTTTCAGTCTCCAACTGAACACCAGCAAGGTGGATCTACAGGAGAAGGGTTTCTGATAAAGTGGCCACCTCCCCAACACTTTAGTGAGCTGAGGCTGAGGGTCTGCTTGGTGGAGGGCTCCATCCGAGGGTCTGCAGATAGAGCTCACTCTGCTCTGGTCCTCCTCATAGTTAAGTGTCGGATTAATGTGAGCTGATGTACTTCAGACTGAATAGTTAAACGTCTCTGTGATCCATCACTCACACTGCACTGTGGGAAAGTATCTCACACACACACACACACACACACACACACACACACACACACACACACCACCCAGCCGTGTTTACAGGAAACTAAATCTGACCTGAGTTTAACATCAGAATATCAGTTTACCTCTTCATTCTCAGTTTCAGCTTCAGACTGACGACACATCACAGACACACGGTGGGGGTCTGCAGCCAGTCTGCCTGGCAGTCCCGCAGGGTACAGCACTGTGGCCTGCAGTGTGTCCACTCAAACTGTTGTCACTGACCGCCCAGTGCACTGATACACACTATACCATGTCTGTATAACATCAGAACAGCATCAGAGAGAGAGGAAAGACCAAAAGAAAGACAGATGGGAAAACACTGACAGAGGGCAAGAGAGAAAGAGAGAACCCTAACCCTAGAGACCGATGGAGAGAAGATATAAAGACACAAGTAAAGAGAGGCAGAGAGAGAGAGAGGAAGTCATTCAGAAAGGACAGAAAGAGAAAGACAGAAAACAGAGAGAGTGAGAGAAACCATAGGGCAGCATATCTGGTCACAAGCAAAACCAGCATTTCATCACCGTCCTGATAAAAGCAAGCGTCATCAGAACGGTCTCCATGTGGCTTTACACGACGGTAGCAATGGTCATGCGGTACGTCTGGTGAGGGACAGCCTTAAGACTGGAGCTACTGCCCCACAGCCCAGCACTAACACAAACAACACAGGTGCACGTCTTTATCTGACCAACAACTGATTTACAAACAGGTGCTCCTCGAGAGCCTCCTCACCTGACTGCATGGCCACGCCCACAGCAGTGCAAGCCAGTAGCAGGACACTACAATATGTTGTGTTTTTGGATGCTGGTGTCCTCCCATATGGAAATAAATACATGGAGACTGTGAGCCAGGCCTTCTCGCCCAACATCAGTGTCTGACCTCACAAATAGAAGAACAGTCAAAAATTCCCATAAACACTCCTAACCCTGGTGGAAAGCCTTCCCAGAAGAGCTGAAGCTGTTATAGCTGCAAAGGGTGGGCCGGCATCATATTAAACCCTATGGATTAAGAATGGGACGTCACTCAAGTTCATATGCATGAAGCCAGATGAGCCAATACTTTTGGAAATATAGTGCACTTATATTTGTTTTAAAATAAAACTAAGTTATTTTAACAATTACGTCTTCTTGAGCCTCAGTTTAGCAACACTGGTTTTAAATCAGTCATATGGAATTCCAGTCACCACAGAAGAGCTCGTCCCCACAGTCGTGTGTGAAGACTGAGGACCATGTTCTGAGGGAAAAACATGTTTTTCTGTAATTTAACTCCATTAATCTCTACATGACTATGGAAGATGTGAATTAAATGACAAAGAAAACAAACGCCAAATAAATATTATAAACTATATAATAAAAGTCCCCCAGGAGTCGTGTCTCTGGTGTTACTGCGTCTCTTATTCTGAAATAAAAGTCACACCGATGACGTCACTCGACCTCCTTTGACCTGTTTTCTGAGGATCTATGGAGAAAAGCTCGTGGTGAGTCCACTGTGTCTCTCAGTTCTCAGAGATCTTCTCATTCAGCTCATGATCTCATATGAAGCTTCTAGCTGACGTCACTGGTGTGACCGACTTTATTCTGAGGTCACTGTGAAAAAATAGAAACACAAATGGATTAAATTCCATATTTTAGTGGACGTTCCCTGATGGACAGCGTGTGGTTTGATGTTCTGTAAAATGCTTTGATCATTAAAAACGTCTCTGGTGTTTCCTTTATTATGTGGAAGTCTAATGAAATATTACAGATAGAAATGCACTATACAACAATAAATGTAGGTAAATGAACGATAACATCTCACACATTATGAAATGAAAAATACGGCAAAGAAGCCCCTGAACTGAGGGTCAGCCGTAAACACGCCCGTCCAAACTTTTTTTGGAATGTGTTGTTGGCATCAAATTCAACATATTCAAATATTTTCCCCAAACATTTGATAGGTTGTGTTTGTAGCATTTCCAATGAACTACAGGGTTTAAATGATTTGCATATCATTGCATTTTGTTTTTATTTACATTTTGCGCAGCTTCTCGACTTTTTTGGAAATAGGGTTTTACAAATAAATTATATTTAACAAAAACAATGTTTGCCCCTTTTCATACATATTCGATAAATACATTAGGACTGTTTTTCTTCCGTGTGGGTGAGCTGTGCTCAGCTTAACCAGCGCCTGAAGCAGCCGACGCTCGTCTCTGGACTTTATCAGAGCAGCGCTACAGCCCGTTAGCTAGACCAGCACAGACAAAGAAAGGTTCCACTGACACTGAGCTGCGTTGCTTCGTAGGCAAACACTAAAGATAGATGTGACCTCACTCCACTTCTCTGCGAAACGCTGCCGCTCTGAGAGTTCAGGTGTAATTGAATCAGGGGGTCTTCGGGGGGCTTCAGTATGAGAAATATGAGGAAAAGAGCATTTCCAGCACTGCTAGCGAGTGCAATGCGATTATAACCCACTTTATATTTTCATCTTTCTGATGTCGTTCGCTCTGAAAGAGGGAGATTGAAAGCACAGCTCTGCTGGAGAAAAGGCCAGACGGTCATTTGTCCTCTTCAACCTTCGTCCTCACTGTCCTTCTGAATGATATTTATTAGCCGGCTAAACCGCGCAGGTGCAAGGTCGTCTAATACGGAATCTCAGTCTTCATTATTTGATTATTCCTGGAAGATTTGTATCTCTTTATAAACGGAGGCGCACAAGGTCAAGGTTTATATCAACTCTTATAGCCTGATTTAATAACCCGATCTAGGGATATTCAAACCTAAGAAATGGTGTGAAGTCTGTTTAGAGCAACGTTCTGCTGTGTCCTGCTCAGATGGTTAATAGTGCAGTCCAGAAAAATCCCATTTTAATCCATATCCATATTCTACTTTTGCTTGAATGAATCTATTAGCAGGTCAAAGGGGCCGGACGGCAGCAGGTTTGTTTCATTTGCTCCTGATCTTCTTTCTAAGTAAAAGATTTTGATGTGGTATTGAAACACACTGGTTACTCTACAGTCTGTATATGGAAATCGATAGCTTGTTTAATGTGTATTATTTTATCAACATTTACATATTTCATATTTAGCCAACAGTCATTTAGCCCCACCCATTTACACTAAGGCCATATATTGTGTTTCAGCCCAGCCTGCTTTCTGAATGCAGCACAACACAGAGCAGCCAATCAGAACAGAGCACATTTACATAAATCAGTCTTAAAGACACACTAAAGGCTGTAAAATGTTCATGTAGAAATGAACTGGAACTACTTTTGTTGCATGAACCTGCACAAACAACATCAGTTGAAATAATAAAATATTTTAAACTTGAACCTTAAAATTGTTCGGAATTTTCTTGACTCTGACTCTGATTCCAAGTTTAATCCGATGCTGCAGTCTCGCTGTAACAGCCTGTCCGGTTTTGTATGTCATCCCTGTTTTAGCCGTGTGCTGTTTGTTTACCTTTTTCCTTGTGCTTTTGTTGTTATTTTGTACTCCCTGGTTCTGCACCCTTGAAATTGTGTTCATCTGTCTGTTGTCTCTAGCTCCGCCCTCTTGGTTTCCCCGGGTGTTCCTTGTTTTCCCTCTGTGTATTTATACCTGTGTGTATTTGGTTCAGTCTTTGTCTTATACATTCTGTCTGTTCCTTCGTTTCTGTTTACTCTTAATCCATTTGTTCCTTTTTTGGACCTTCATTATTCTGTGTTTGGCTTTTGTTAAGTTTGTTTTGAAATAAATCAACTCGCACTTGTGTCCAGCCCCTATAGCTCCTTCATGACACTCAGTCCCAATAACAGAAATATATGCTATGTTAATTACATTGAAAAATCTAAATATTACAATAAATATTCAGATTTGTAATATAGAATAAAAGACATTATTATATAAAACATTGATAGTGTAAAAAATTACATATAATGTAATTTTTTGTCTAGCAAATAAATCAAATATACTTCTATCGTTAACACTTTATTTTTCTTCTTGGTTTTGCTTGTTTTTTATTTGTCCACAGTAAATCACAGCTGGACTGTCAGTGTTTGGGTTGTGGATGTATTTTTCAGACAGTCTGGACAGTAACAGTGGAATATCTCACTCTCTGTGTTGCAGGTAATCCTGAACATCATTGTGTGGAATCGAGTCCGAAGCTTCGGCGTCGATTGTCAATTCCCGAATACCTATAACTGAGGGATGGATTCTTTCTGGGATCGTCTCCCAGCTCCACCTGAAGCACAGTGAGTGATCACAGCTTGACCGATGCACTTTGGCACTCTTCGAGTGTTTATTTGTCTCAGTGCAGCCGTTTCATTTAAACGGCCTCGCGATGTCAAACCTGCTCAGCTGTTTGAGGGTCTGCGGTCAGTTTATCTCACAGTAAATCACAGTGGATTCTGGTGAGAGTGTAATGTAAATACAGTCACAAAAGGGAGAAAAGCTCATAGTGTTTGTATTGTGGTGAACCTCAGGTCAGGAACTACATATTTTCTGACACCCGTAATAAAAATAAACCGGGCGCCTGTAAAGGTTGATCGCTCCTAATGGACTTAAAGTGCAGTGAGTAGAAAAAGGTGAGGTAAAGTTTTGCTTACGATCGTACAGTGCAGATAAAGTCATATCACAGCTTTAAACAGAGGTTAGTGCGTCCCCAGTGCTCCAACACCGTGTCATTAACTCATGTATGGAGTAAACTGAGGTTTCCGCTTCAGTCCCTCGCTGGACGGCGAGTGGGGCAGTTGTAGTTTTGTTGCTAATAGCTGGAGAGGGATAACAAACAAAGCTCAGCAGGTGAAACCTGACAGAGTCCCACTCAGCAGCTCCATATAAACACACTTAAACGTCAGAGATGGCAGTGATAAGATTCCTCAGAGCTTTAGTCGCTGAAGCTGCTAAACTCAGGGTAGATTTCTATCAGCAGCTGGACAGAAAGACCTAAACACCCAACTTAAATGTCCACATGAAGCATCACTTAAATGCAGCTCATCAGCCAAAATATGGTGTAACAGTTCATGAAAGCTTATATTATTTAGCATGATGCTAATCTTGATAGACTTGACTGTGTTGTTTCTGACACTGTATAAACATTAAGTGTATCTGTTGGTCCTGGTGCACTTTGGATTTTCTTACTGGACTGATATCACAGTCTAAAGGATTCTAATGGTGTAACTGGGGTTCTGGGACTGATTCCAGATGCATTTGATGTTTTTTTAAAGGGATCTAAAGGTTCTACAAGAACCAACCTTGAGTGACCGTCAAGCCATAATTTATTTATATTTATATATCTATATAAAATGAAAAGAAAATAGAACCTATAGAATATATAACATAGTTTGGCATGATTTTATACTTGATAACTTTTAAATAAGTCTGTGTTACAAAGTAACAACTCCTCAACTGTCAGACAGCACAAAGGAAAACAAAGGACTTTTATTTTGACATGCTTTTACAAAGAGGAGCCAGGGCACTGCATCATAAAGACCCTGAGCGACCTTCATAGTTCATCGCCAAGGTCACAGATTTAGTAAAAGTGTGATGTCAGAGTTGCGGTTAGAACGGTTCCGTTTACCGTGTCAGGTGTTCTGACCTCAGGAGAACCAGGAACATGTGGAGTTATTATTATAATGTTTATTTATTAGAAACAATGTAATTATAACCTCGAGTTGAAGATCAAAGGATTCTGCGGGTGTCCATGCAGACGCCTGTTTAATGTGAAATTAGTGTGAAAAGTCAGGCGGCGCAGCCGGTCAGTCAGACGGAGCAGCCGGACCAGCACAGCTTAATAACTGAAACAGGCAGTTAAAGCTCTGATAACACACAATATATTAAAGATAGAAAATGAGCAGAGATATTAATGCAGATATATGTACAGATATAAAAAGACTTTGAATTACTGTCATTTGGATAACTGGGTTTGTCATTGACCCAAATACATTCAGTAAATTGCTCTGGAGAAGAGCACCGGCTAAATGAATAAACGTAAATATGAAATGAGTCACGCTTTGGGGTTTTGTGGAGATGAGCAGTGAGCGGTGGTCCGGCTGCTCGTCGCGAGTTATTTTTTGACAGTAAAATGATTCTGTAATTAGAAGAAAGCCAGGTGCCCAGGCTCCTTTTATAGCGCTCAGCCCTGAGCTGCTCTGGATCTCTCCCTGAACGAGCCGTGACCACAGAGACCCGCGGCTAATGTCTCTCGGCCGGGTCGCACGTAATTAAAGCGCGTCTTGCTCTGATCTACATGTGCAAAACACATTTGAAAAAAAACAACAAGGCAACCAATGAAAGGAAAAGCCGAGAATGCTATCAATTTAGACAGAATCTGTTCAGCCCCCACCAGACCAGAACACATGAAAAAGATACTGAAATCCGTCCTAGAAAGAAGCCAAAGCCTTGAATCTGCCTTTGTTCCTCGTCCACAAACTCCACGGCCTTTAATTCACTCGGCTCAGTCTGACTGAAGCACTTAAAGAAGAAGAAAAAAAGAAACAGAAAAACGTTCATCTGGAGATTCCCGAGGAGAAGAGCCGGGCATAACAGCGGGAAGATGGAGAGATGACTGACATAACGCGTGATCACAATCACAGCGCTTAGGTGTGTGTGAACGTGTGTTTGCAGAAGTTCATGTTTTCTGGCCTCTGAGTTGTGATGAATGATGTCAGTGGTTTAACATTGCGAGCTGGATTAATAGCCACATGTGTGCCAGCAGCATTACCAGCTTTCATTAATGTGCTCCCAGATTCAAACCAGACGTGTGAACTGGCACTGAAACTCTACAGGGCAGAAAAAAGTGGCCAAAAACCATTTTTACTTTCTTCTGAGCTGTAGATGTAAATGTGCCTGAGCAGAACCTCAGAGGAACAAACCTGGAGATGAAGTGAGAAATGAAGCCTTATCAGAAAACTAAAGCTGGAAAACTCAATAAAAACATGCTTTACGTCTTCTGATCGTCTGAATTACAACTACATCTGTGCTACACCCATTCCCACGGTAAAGCTACACCCATTCCCATGGTTACACTACACCTATTCCCAAAGTTACGCTACACCCATTACCATGGTTACACCAAACTCATTTCCATGGTTACACTACACGTATTCCCACAGTTACACTACACCTATTTCTATGGTTACGCAACACCCATTTCCATGAATACACCACACCCATTCCTGTTTCCATAGTTATGCTACACCCATTTCCATGAATACACTACACCCATTCCTGTTTCCATAGTTATGCTACATCCATTCCCATGGTTATGCTACGCCTATTTCCATGGTTACACTACACTGGTTTCCATGGTTATGCTACACCTATTTACGTGGTGCGCTACACCCATTTCCATGTTACGCTCTAACTGTTATAATTGTTTTATTACACCTATTCTCATGATTACACTCTACCAATTACCATGGTTACACTACACCCATGTCCCATAGTTACTCTCCACTCTTTCCCATGGTGTGTGTGTTCTTGTGTAGGGGATAGAGGGTGGGCTCCAATATTCAGTGCCCCCTCCCTTCTGTAACCAAAACGTGGTTATCCAGCCAGTGTTCAGTGTAGTTATGAACTGGAAATGTCAGCGTTGGAGTCGTTGTGTGAGATTTATTCCACCATTGCTCTCCTCAGAAGGCCAGAGGACACGACTGAGGAAATTCATAAAGAAATCTCAACCACAACAACAAATCACTCCAAAACTCCCCTCCAGCAGGGTGGGCTGAGTGTGTGTGAGCCGTGTAAACACTGAGAGTGTGTGTGAGACGGGAACAGAGCTGTGTGTGTGATCTCTCCATCCCACACTCTATTCTTCATCCTCTCTACCCTCGTGTACCTCTCGCTCTTTCTGTCTGTCTGTCTGTCTGTCTGTCTGTCTTTATATACACACACACACTGGAAAAACATTTGTAATTATTAGGAAGCCACACATTGGCTGTGATGATTTGTTTGCATGTGCCGACGATGTACGACTCGTTACTCTTTGGTGGTAGTGGTAGTTTGTGGGGTTCACTCTAAAAACTGCTGGGCTGATTTTCTACCTAAATGCTTGACTGAACTTGTTTGGTCAGATCAGCTGCTGGTTTTGCTGGTGACCAGTCATGATGGTCTGCGGCTGGTTTCAGATGGCTACCCAGCAAAGGCGTTCAAATGGACCCAGTGCTGAGTCACAGTGACCATGCATTGGGTTATTCATACGGGTCAGTTAATCCCAGCCTGTGTTTATGTGTAAACATGAATACACTGTAATGATGCAAGGTACCCCATAGCACATTACCATTATAAATGACTGTATACATACTGACCTGCTTTAACATGCACTGCTCATGCTCACCTTCAGGTCCTAAAAGAGTACTGACTGTGACTCCTGGGCTTTTACTTACCTGGGCGAGTCCACCCTCTGTAGTAGAGGAGGGCAGTGAGCTGTGGGAACATTGTAAATAACGGTGATTGATTACTGTTTCTATGGCCTTGTATTTTGACTGCCACGTATAATATTGTGCCATATTCATTTCAACGTGTAAATAGGAAATGTATGGTTTATTTTCCTACCTGTGGGGGGAATGGAATAGCTTGGGGGAGGAGCTACCTGTATATATGCGGCTCTGTAACCACAGTTTGGGGTTCTTCCCTGATGGTAGCAGTGCTAGGCTACACCTGTTTTGTAAGGGTCATTTGCGTGACTAGACTTCTGTGACTTTGCAGTCACAGTCTAATTACCTCTGTTGATTGAACTCGTGTTTGTTTGTTTGTTTGTTTGTTTGTTTTAAAAGCGCGCTTGTAAATACGTCGTTGTGGCAAAATAAAAGGTGACGGGTTAAAAAGAACTCCTCTACTGCTGCTCTTTTTTTCAGCGTCTAGCTGTTTGCCCTGCTCTACCCATAAGGCGTACCATTTTTATTCTTTTGGGGTAATTGTGGCCACGCAGTTAATCCCAGCCTGTGTTTATGTGTAAACATGAATACTCATTACTGTGAATGCACAATAATCAAATTATTAATACACTATATTGCCAAAAGTATTTGCTCATCTTGCTTCATACACATATTAACTTGAGTGAGGTGCCATTCTTAATCCATAGGGTTTAATATGATGTCGGCCCACCCTTTGCAGCTATAACAGCTTCAGCTCTTCTGGGAAGGCTTTCCACAAGGGTTAGGAGTGTTTATGGAATTTTTGACCGTTCTTCCAGAAGCGCATTTGTGAGGTCAGACGTTGGACGAGAAGGCCTGGCTCACAGTCTCCGCTCTAATTCATCCCAAAGGTGTTCTATGGGGTTGAGGTCAGGACTCTGTGCAGGCCAGTCAAGTTCTTCCACACCAAACTGTCTCATCCACGTCTTTATGGACCTGCTTTGTGCACTGGTGCACAGTCATGGTGGAACAGGAAGGGGCCGTCCCCAAACTGTTCCCACAAAGTTGGGAGCGTGAAATTGTCCAAAATCTCTTGGTGCTGAAGCTTTAAGAGCTCCTTTCTCTGGAACTAAGGGGCCAAACCCAACTCCTGAAAAACACCCCCACACCATGATCCCCCCTCCACCAAACTTTACACTCGGCACAATGCAGTCAGACAAGTACCATCTCCTGGCAGCCGCCAAACCCAGACTCGTCCATCGGATTCCCAGACGGAGAAGCGTGATTGGCCACTCCAGAGAACTCGTCTCCACTGCTCTAGAGTCCAGTGGCGGCGCTTTACTCCACTGCATTCCACGCTTTGCACTGCGCTTGGTGATGTAAGGCTTGGATGCAGCTGCTCGGCCATGGAAACCCATTCCATGAAGCTCTCTACGCTGTTCTTGAACTGATCTGAAGGCCACATGAAGTTTGGAGGTCTGTAGTGATTGACTCTGCAGAAAGTCGGTGACCTCTGCGCACTATGCCCCTCAGCATCCGCTGACCGCTCTGTCATTTTACGTGGCCGACCACTTCGTGGCTGAGCTGCTGTCGTTCCCAATCGCTTCCACTTTGTTATAATCCCACTGACAGTGGACTGTGGAATATTTAGTAGTGAGGAAATTTCCCGACTGGACTTGCTGCACAGGTGGCGTCCGATCATGGTACCACGCTGGAATTCACTGAGCTCCTGAGAGCGACCCATTCTTTCACTAATGTCTGTAGAAGCAGTCTGCAGGCCGAGGGGCTCGGCTTTATACACCTGTGGCCACGGAAGAGACTGGAACACCTGAACTCAATGATTTGATGGGGGAGTGAAAACTTTTGGAAATATCGTGTTGCTATTAATGGTCACTTAATGTTTTTTTAGAGAAAGTTATTAAAGTGTTAGCTGCAGTGAGACATTCCTGTGACATGTTTTAGACCTAGAACTGCTGAGCAATCAGTGAGGACTAAACTGAGCTGCTCCTCTCTAATGTTCAGGGTAAGCAGCAGCGCTGGAAGCTGATCTGTCCAGCAGGAGTTTTAATGGAAGTGATTAAAGCGAATTGTGTGTGTGTGTGTGTGTGTTTATCATACTGGGCGATTTATTCTCTCAGCTGGAACACAAATATCCCTGAATTCCAGGTGTATCCCAGCACAGCGGATCCAGTACGGAAACAGAAACCGTTCTGCTGCTGTGTGGTTTTACACTCGCTCTGATTCACTGATCTTCCACTCTGACTGCACAAAAACTCCAGCCAAATCAGCTGCTGAAGAGGAGTTACACCAAACATTCACTAATCTCTGCATAATTAAATTATTACGATGTAAACTGAGCGGTTCAGAGCGGTTCTCTGTTCTAGATAAACTCACTGAGTCTGAACCGTTCACAGTGGTGGTGATGGGAACCAGACGTCCCTCTAAAAGCTCCTACAGAAAGTTCCTACATGAGCTGGTTCTGAATTCACTGCCTGATGACTGAGACGCTGTTTTATGAGAGTTTAGAGAAGATTTTGGTCCTAAAACATGTTTCCTTAAGTCCATGCGTGATGGAGGGATACATGCAGGGCTTACTTTCCCAAAGAGAACAAAGAAGAGCAATTTTCATGCCCCCCCCCCAACTTTTTACTGTTTTACCATAATTAATATTACAAACTCAGAAAACGTGAGTCACTAAGTTTCTCTACAATCAAAACACTCTGAATGACTTTATTTGCATTTCAACCACAGAATTATGCAGAAATTTTGAATGAAATGGTGAAATTTTCCTTTATAACCTGGCTACATTTCAGGTGTAATGTTACAGCGGATTGTGTAATGCTTTGAACTGATGCTAAGTTGTGTTATTTCTCACCTAGAAACAGTTTTACCAAACGTCCCAGTTGTTTATTATTGTTTTTATGTTCCAATAGTCCTAAATCAGTAATGAACAGCATCGCTCTTGCATGCACAGACGCACAGCGATAAACTGAAACCCCTTCAGACGGACCACCCACAGACACAAGTCTTCATTTGTTTCTTCATGCAGGCGTTCAAAATATTTTGTTTACAAAAGACTCTCCATTTGTGCAGCAGTGTAGCAGTTTACCGTTAGCAAGCTTACAGAGAAATGGCATCATTTAAAGAGCGCTCAGTCAGCGCGCCGCCGCCGCCGCCGCCGGGACTTCCACTGCTCTCTCAGAACACTCGGAAAACACATCAAACATTAATGCAGTCCACTCTGAGCTGTCAGACGCAGCCGAGAGAGGAGAGCTTTTCATCCAGAACTTCCTGAGAACCGAACAGGAAACACACACAAACTCAACCGGAACTCCGCTGAGCACAGCAGCAGCTCCGGACCGGAAAACCAACACTCCACTGCCTTCATTTAAGTCATCATTATCATTTTGCTGCACGTTGTTTGGGCAATGCATCACATAGTTATGTGGTCGTGTGCAAAAGTGTAGTCAGGTACTGTTAATGCACAATCGCTGTTATGTGCTGAATTTTCATCGTTTTACCTCTAAAAGCTCCTCACAGTGGTGGTGATGGGAACCAGACGTCCCTCTAAAAGCTCCTACAGAAAGTTCCTACATGAACTGGTTCTGAATTCACTGCCTGATGACTGAGACGCTGTTTTATGAGAGTTTAGAGAACTTCAACTCCATTCATGGTGGAGGGAAAACTTGAACTCTAACCCTTCACCTCACTGCTGTCTTCTGAAATAAAATATGCAGAGCAAAAACACAGAAACAGACGTTTGAGGACGCTACATCAGATTTACGACCGGAAACAAATGCATTCACATGATCAGTGAGTAGCTGTGTAGAGTCCCGTCTGCCGCCTGACTCTTCACATCGGGTCTCGAGTCATTCCGAGTAATGAGGCTCACTTATGAGTCAAAGTCCAAGTCATTGGTGTTTGAGTCAAATTTGTGTTGTAAGTCATAAATAGAAAGAAGGAAAGAAAGAAAGAAAGAAAGAAAGAAAGAAAGAAAGAAAGAAAGAAAGATGGAAAGAAAGAAAGAAAGAAAGAAAGAAAGAAAGAAAGAAAGAAAGATGGAAAGAAAGAAAGAAAGAAAGAAAGAAAGAAAGAAAGAAAGAAGAACTTTATTGAGCCTAAAGGTCTTCCTTGATTTTGAGTCGAGTCGAGTCGAGTCTGCACTGTGTGAGGATTTCATGATGGATGGACCAGTAGAAATGGCCCAGACCGCGTGGTGTAAACGTCGTTCCGTGGCCTCTCGGTGAGACTGAGTGTTTTTATCGCGTGTCTGGTGTTGATCATCCTGAGGTGGGTGATCTGATTCCAACGCGTGAGCTGGTGAAGTGTCCGTCCTTCACAGAATCCCAGGGCTGAAAAGCTTTGAACGTATGTTAGCCCAGCGTCTGATGGCCTGAGATCCGGAGCGCCGGAAACATCTCACTCTCACCATAAACCCCTCGGTGACTCCGGCTGATCTCCGTCCGCGCAGGTTGTAGCCGCTCCAGTCGCGTCTGGACAAACGGCTGTAAGACAGACGATCTGTGGGAATTTGTGATAAGACATGCAGATGGTGCCGTGTTTCTCTCACAGCTGCGGGCGGCCACTTTGATACGGATCCAAGCACAACAGCTCTTTAACATGGTAACACTCGCTCCAGCTCCGGCTGATGAACGGCCGAAGAGACGGATTCGTTTTGTGGGATAACATTAACCGGACGCCGCGCAGGCCGCGCAGGCCGCGCAGCAGAAATATGACTCTCCGCTGCGGAGCAGGTCGGGATAAGACTTCCTGTTCTACAGGCCTGTAGAGCTACAGAGAGCAGATTAGCTGCTCTCAGACTGCAGCGCTCTGTAACTCATCACCGCCGGCAGTTCAGACCCACAGCACCAGCTGCTCCTTACATCGTGGGAATGTTTCATGATGGATGGACCAGCAGAAATGATGGAAAATGACTAATAACGACCCCCTCGTTATGATAAGTTATAACTTATAAGCTTCACTCAAGTTCCGTGTTGGTGTTGATCTGTTGACCTTATTCATGAGTGGATTTCTTTCATAGAGTTATAATTCAAGACATTTCTGTTGTTTATTTGGGTTTAAGAAATTTGACATTTGACTATTATTATTATTATTATTATTATTATTATTATTATTACCGCTGTTTAACCAAACTGGTTAATAGGACAGTATAATTGTAATTAGATTAGCTGATATATGATCAGTTATTGTTATTTACAATACTAATTTAAAATTGTTTAAATTATTCATCCATCCATCCATCCATCCATCCATCCATCCATCCATCCAGCCATCAATCCATCCATCCATCCAGCCATCATCTTCCCTCTGCACAATTCTGCATGTTTTAATATGAGAATGAAGACGTGATATAAATGTAATATAAAACTCAAACGTCCCTGTAGCTGAAAATCTGAACATCATCTACAAGATGAAGAATATTTAAATCCTTCCTTTGGTACTCACTACTCACAAAAAGTCGGGGATGTTTATCTTTCGGGTGAAATTTCAGGATGAACCTAAAATGCACTCTAACCTTTACAGGTGAACTCAGTGTGACCTTCTCTAAACTTCTGAATGCTCATGTCCAGCTGCTCAGTGTTTCAGTACTTTCTGCACAACTTGCTGTTCTCTAATGAGGAGCTTAACGGCCAGGTGGTGGTGGTGGTGGTATTACAGTGTGGGCAGGTGTGTCCAGTCAATACAGAACTGCCCTACACTGTGAGTGGTGCAGTGACCCAGTGGCCCAAACTACTGAATAACATCATTAATCCAGTCACTGTGCCTCTCCATGAACAACACAGGCCTCATTTCATCTTCATGGACGACGAAGCTCCAGCTCATCGAGGGCGCATCATTAGGGAGCGGCTGCTGGAGACTGGGGAACCTCAGATGGAGCGGCCTGCACTTTCTCCAGACCTGAATCCCATAGAAAACCTATGGGATCGGCTGAGTCGCCGTGTAGAGGCTCATAACTCTGTACCCCAGAACCTCAATGACCTGAGGGCCACCCTTCAAGAAGAGTGGGACGCGGTGCCTCAGCAGACCACGAGTCGACTGGTGAACAGCAGGAGACGTCGCTGTGAAGCTGTAGTTGATGCTGAAGGGCGCATGACGAGTTATTGAGACCCTGAGACTGTTTATTGGGGTTTACCCACCACTGCTGTCGGCTTTTGATTCAGTAAATTGTTTGAGGTGAGGAAATCACCGTCGCACGCTTCCACTGAAACGCCCGACTTTCATGATGTAACATCACTGTAGCGAGAACTTTTTACGCTTTCCATAAATTTCACCCGAAAGCCAAACATCCCGAACTTTTTGTGAGTAGTGTATAATAATCAGATAACAATCAGATTATTAAGTGCATGTAAACACACTCAGACTGGGGTTGCAACAATGTATTACAACTCTTTATTAGTGTTTCATAGCCTAATTAATAACCATTAATAAATCTTTTATAAGGCTAGTCTCATTATAAAGCAGTACCCATGAGACTTCCTCTGATTAGCGTACAGCTCACAAAATCCTTAAATGCGGACTATTTTTCTGTGTTCTTGATTCTGTGGTACCAACAGGCCAACATGAAAGCCCTCGTTCCGTCTCTTGACAGCTTTGTGCTGGGATTTGGGGGGCAGCTTTAGTTTTTGGGGGACCCAGTGACCCAGTGAGCCCCCACAGACAGCACCCGTTGTTGGCCTAATTAATTCTGTCACAGCTGGACCTGCAGAGCCTCAGCACCTGTACAGCGCTGCAGTTAGACCAGGACATATTATTCCATTAGGAAGAAAGCGCCGCATTAGCAGTGGAAACAGGGTGAACCGCACAGACGCTGTAACATCACTTATCAGGCAAAACGTGAGTCGACCCGGTTTATTACCGTCCATTAATCACGGACAAAAGACTCTACCTGTAGTGGAGCTGCAGGCCGGGTTGCACCGCTGCTGAGGAAAGACAGGAAAACAAGAAAAAGAGAGGAGGAAACTTACAGGTGAAGGAAAAAGCACTGAATTGAGATGGGTGTATATATTTAAAGGGCCTGTATGATGGAAAACAGAATTTTTCCTCACTTTTTTGGGATTGATGTGGTTCATCTATGCAAGTCCATTATATAATATATATATATATATATATATATATATATATATCCATCCATCCATTTTCTAAGCCGCTTCTCCGTCGGGGTCGCGGGGGGATGCTGGAGCCTATCCCAGCAGTCATTGGGCGGAAGGCAGGATACACCCTGGACAGGTCGCCAGTCCATCGCAGGGCAGACAGACAGATATATATATATATAATCTATATAAAATATGTATTGTGATGTCACATCATCACCTGTACAGCCTACAGCAGTTTAGCTCCACTCATTCATGCTGCAGTTATAAGGAGCGTTTCAGGCCAGGCTGCTCTTTGAATGAGGCGGCCAATCTGAACAGAGCTCATTTACATATCAGTCAAAAAAACAGTCTGTTTGATTCTAAGGGGAAAAGAGAGATCACGTAAAAATGAATCATGACTTTCAGCGCATAAACCAGAGAAAACTAGAAAAACAAGGGATATGGGCCCTTTAATAGAAGCATAACTACGTCTGCATCAGTTCTTTTTCCACAAACAATCCAGCAAGAAAAAACATTTATACATCACTTTGGCCCAGCTAGTCTGCGCTGTGTTAATTGGCCTGCTGCCGCACCTGATCCAGGTCAGAACCAGGTGAATAATTAAGGGCAGTGGCCTCATTACAGTTCAGCGTGCTTTAATAAAGAGCCTGTGATGAGATTATTACAGCAATAAATCCATCAGGCGCGCGATGTGCCAGGGAAAAAAAGCCCGTTATGGGGAAAGGAACCTTTGTAGCAGGTTATTTTGGAACATATTCGGGCCAGTGGGGTGACATCACCTCCGTCCCACAGCCTCCTCATAAATTCATTATGTTTTATTAAAATAAAAGCTCTGAAAGTGTAATTACAGCGTCGCACACAATCAGCTGGTTTGTCATCGGCTGCACTCGCTGAGCCCAAACCTCTCCATTTCGGTTAGCAGCGCATGTAGAGTTGCTCAAATGCTGAACATCGCCGGGAGGACGTGCTATGGAAGCGGCCACTTTATTAGAAACACCTACCATGCAGGTGTGCACTGTAGGTCTGCTGCTTTATACTGTAGCCCATTTGTCTGACCAGAGCTGTCGGCTGGGCCTGTAAAGATCCAGTTCATTTGCCCAACGTCAGTGCAGAATTATTTTGGAAAAAACTCTCCCACATTTTTATTTATTTATTTATTTTTTTATTTTATTAAACTGACCAAAAAAATGTTTCCCCAGTCCTGACTCTGCACATTTCCCCTCTTTTCACATCATCCGTCTCTTCTACGTGTCTCTTCTCTAATGTCCTGCCGGCAAAACAGCATTTTATCTGTAGTTTTTATATTTTTAAAAAGCTAAATAGTCATTCAGTAAACAGCTCGCTGCTCAAACCAAACCATAAAAACTGACCCCCCTCATTTTCTCTCTCTCTCTGTCTCTCTCTCACTCTCTCTCTCTCCCTCCCTCTCTCTCTTTCTCCCTCCCCCTCTCTCTCTCCCTCCCCCTCTCTCTCTCTACCTCTCTCTCTCCCTCTCCCCCCTCCCTCTCTCGCTCCCCATCTCTCTCTCCCTCTCCCTCTCTCTCTCCCCCTCCCCTCTCTCTCTCTCCTCCCTCTCTCTCTCTCCCCCCTCCCTCTCCCTCTCTCTCTCTCCCCCTCTCTCTCTCTCCCCCCTCCCTCTCCCTCTCTCTCTTTCTCCCTCCCCCTCTCTCTCTCCCTCCCCCTCTCTCTCTACCTCTCTCTCTCCCCCTCTCTCTCTCTCCCACTCCCTCTCTCTCTCCCTCCCTCTCTCTCTCCCTCTCCCACCCCCCCCTCCCTCTCCCTCTCTCTCTCTCTCTCTCTCCCGCCCCCTCTCCTCTCTCTCTCTCTCCCTCCCCCTCTCTCTCTCCCTCTCCCCCCCTCCCTCTCCCCCTCCCTCTCCCCCCTCCCTCTCCCCCTCCCTCTCCCCCTCCCTCTCCCTCTCTCTCTCTCTCGTTTTCGTTAGCGGGTGGTCAGTTAGTGTTGTAGGCCTGTAGTGATGGAAGTTTAGATTGTGCCTCTCTGTCCTGACAGCATCTTTGCAGAAGATACATTTTGTTGTTTTTTCCTCTTGATCTGTCAGCACACTTCAAACAAACCAAACAAAAACAATTGAAAAATAATGAATAAATAAAAGCAGAGAGCTACAGCTGAACGCACTGCCGTGAGTTTACTTAACCGCAGTACCGGATACCTACCTTTGGGGGCAGTCGTGGGCTGGAGGTTAGGGAACTGGCCCTGTGACCGGAAGGTTGCCGGTTTGATCCCCAGAGCCGACAGTCCATGACTGAGGTGTCCTTGAGCAAGACACCTGACCCCCAATTGCTCCCGGGCGCCGTGGATAGGGCTGCCCACCGCTCCGGGCAAGTGTGCTCACTGCCCCCTAGTGTGTGTGTGGTGTTTCACTTGCATGGATGGGTTAAATGCGGAGATGGAATTTCCCCGGTTGTGGGATCAAAACAGTATCACTTAAAACTTAAAACTTAAAACTTAAACTTAAAACTTATAGAACTCAATCAGAATATATCCACACGCTGAGGGGCTTAAGAGCAGCTGGCAATGGTTGCTAAGCAGTGATGGAAGGTGAAGGGTGTGACTGGCACCTACACTGCACTGCAAACAGCTGGATATACTGGAGACTGGACTGTATACTAGTGACCAGTGCAATATGCAGTATATACTGATGCACTGTACAATATACAGTACATATCAGTGCAGTATACAGTATATATCAGTGCAGTATACGGTATATATCAGTGCAGTATACAGTATATATCAGTGCAGTATACAGTATATACCAGTGCAGTATACAGTATATATCAGTGCAGTATACAGTATATACCACTGCAGTATACAGTACATATCAGTGCAGTATACAGTATATACCAGTGCAGTATACAGTACATACCAGTGCAGTATACAGTATATACCACTGCAGTATACAGTATATATCAGTGCAGTATACAGTACATACCAGTGCAGTATACAGTATATACCACTGCAGTATACAGTATATACCACTGCAGTATACAGTACATACCAGTGCAGTATACAGTATATACCACTGCAGTATACAGTATATATCAGTGCAGTATACAGTATATACCAGTGCAGTATACAGTATATACCAGTGCAGTATACAGTATATATCAGTGCAGTATACAGTATATACCAGTGCAGTATACAGTATATATCAGTGCAGTATACAGTACATACCACTGCAGTATACAGTATATACCAGTGCAGTATACAGTATATACCAGTGCAGTATACAGTATATATCAGTGCAGTATACAGTACATACCACTGCAGTATACAGTATATACCAGTGCAGTATACAGTATATACCAGTGCAGTATACAGTATATATCAGTGCAGTATACAGTACATACCACTGCAGTATACAGTATATACCACTGCAGTATACAGTACATACCAGTGCAGTATACAGTATATACCAGTGCAGTATACAGTATATACCAGTGCAGTATGCTATTTAAATAGAGCTGTTGTTTGTTTTCATCTTTTACAGTGTACTGCTGGCTTCATTCTGGATGATATGAAGCTGCTTCTTATATTGTTAAATATGCTGTTGTGTTTGATTGTGACTGATTCGTCTCGCTTTGATGTCCTTTACCGTGGTGACTGCTCTGTGTTCTGTGCTCGCTGTTCCTATTAAAGTGACCTTGAGCATGAAAAAACACAAATTTACACCCTCTGCTCCTTTTTACTACACATTTACCTGAACCGCAAGCTCTTTTACTCCCCTTCACTCCAAACAGCCTCATTAGCTGCCGAGGGCAAATGGGAGATCAGTAAAAAAGCGGAGTGCAGCATCATTAAACGCTGTTAAACACTCTAAAACACACTCCGAATGACAGCAAGGCCAATAAAAGCCTGGAGCAGAGCCACGGCGCTGATTTCATTCCTCCAGCTGCCCACATGATTCCAGCTACAAATTACTCCACATCACACATCTCACTGCTCAAAGACAACACCCTAAACCACATACGGAGAACGGAAAGCTCCACCGCACACAGGCGGCTGTAAAGCGCCGGAATCATTTACAGTAAAATTAAATCTACAGCGTTCCTCTCACAGCGCAGCGCCGCCTCAGTTACACACAGCAGAAGTAATGAAGCCTGGTCGGCTGGAGGATCCTGGGCCTCCATAAACTACCAGCAAACTTAATGTCCACCATAAACGGGCTCTGCTTCAGCGCCGGATTCTGAGCACACCCGTGTTCCTCTCTTCCCTCACTCCCTCGTCTTCTGAGACGCTTCTCCTTCTGGGTCGCGGGGGCTGCTGGAGCCCATCCCAGCTGGCACTGGGCGACAGGCTCGGCTTTAATCTGATTACCCACAATATTCACCTGGAGCTGCAGCAGCTGCCGTTACTGGGCGGGACTACTGTTAGCTCTGTTAGCGTTAGCTCTAGCGCTACCTTTACCGTTAGCTCTGTCATTGTTAGCTCTAATGCTACCTTCACTGTTAGCTCTGTCAGTGTTAGCTCTAATGCTACCTTTGCCGTTAGCTCTGTCGGCGTTAGCTCTAATGCTACCTTTACTTTGCTACTCATCATTAAACCTGGGGTATGTTCCCAAAGCCTTTAAACTAGCAGTAATTAAACCTTTGATCAAGAAACCAAATCTTGATCCTAGTGTACTATCTAACTATAGACCTATTTCAAATTTACCATTTATTTCTAAGATTTTAGAAAAGGCCGTGGCCCAACAACTTGGCTCTTATCTGCAAAGAAACCAGATCTATGAAAAATTCCAATCTGGATTTAGGCCTCATCATAGCACTGAGACAGCTCTAGTTAAGATAACAAATGATCTGCTTCTTGCCGCTGACCAAGGCTGCGTTTCTTTACTGGTACTTCTTGATCTGAGCGCAGCTTTTGATACAATAGATCATAATATCCTCCTAGAAAGATTAGAGAAAATGGTCGGTATAACTGGAACTGCCTTATCATGGTTCAAATCATACTTGACCGATCGTTTTCAGTTTGTGAGGGTAAATAATATACCCTCCAATTATACAAAGGTTAGATATGGAGTTCCACAAGGCTCTATCTTAGGACCGTTATTATTTACGTTATACATGCTCCCCTGGGCAAAGTTATTAGAAAACATAATGTTAATTTTCATTGTTATGCAGACGACACGCAGCTCTTCATATCAGCCAAACCTGATGACAAACAGAGAATAAAGAAAATGGAGGATTGCGTAAAAGATGTGAAATCATGGATGTCACACAACTTTCTTCTATTAAATAGTGATAAAACAGAAGTTCTTCTATTAGGCCCTAAAGCTGCTAGAAATAAATTATCACACCTAATGTTGAATCTGGCCGACTTCTCAGTCACACCTGGTTCAACAGCTAAAAATCTTGGCGTTATCATAGATTCAGATCTAGCATTTGATAAACACATATCTAATGTTACTAAAACAGCTTTTCTACATCTCCGTAACATCGCCAAGCTAAGAAATGCTTTATCCTTACATGACGCAGAAAAATTAGTACATGCCTTCATTACGTCAAGGCTAGACTACTGTAATGCGCTACTGTCAGGATGTTCTAGCAGTAACTTAAATAAACTTCAGCTAGTTCAAAATGCTGCAGCCAGGGTCCTTACTAAAACTAGAAAATTTGACCATATTAGTCCAGTCCTATCAGCTCTTCACTGGCTTCCAGTCAAATTCCGCATAGACTATAAAATTCTCCTGTTAACGTATAAAGCCCTACATGGGCTCGCTCCTGAGTATCTGAGAGACCTTATCTCCTATTATGAACCACCACGATTACTTAGATCACAGGGTGCTGGCTTCCTAGTAGTTCCCAAAATTCAGAGAAGCTCTGCAGGAGGAAGAGCTTTCTCTTATAAAGCGCCCCAACTCTGGAATAATCTCCCCGATAATGTTCGGGACTCAGACACAGTCTCAATCTTTAAGTCTAGACTAAAAACTTACTTGTTTAGTTTAGCTTTTGGTAGTTAATGTTAATTCCCTTTAGATAAGGCTGCAGATCCAGGGGTTCATGGACATAGTGAATTGTGGGTAAACTGAGATGCTGGTGCTGCTGTCACTCACTACATGCAGTCACTCAGGTTTGTGGACGGTGGAGTGGGTGAATGCCAGTGTCTCAGGGAGCCTCCGTGTCTATGTTACCTTCTGGCTCTCTCCCTTTAGTTAGGCTGTCATATTCAGACCTGCCGGAGTCATTAGTCACACTCTGATAATTTTTTACATTTTCTGTTCTTCATAAATACAGTCTAAACTAATTCCTAAATCTTTCCTTCCTCCGAGTTACTGACTGTCCACCGGTCCGGCCCAATACTGATGGATGTCCCACCCTCAAGTCCCCCTGTCCCCCTGATTGACCAGACTGATGGAAGTTTCTGGAACGCAGCTTCTCCACTACAGATCACATCCAAATCTATATGAACTCTAATTGTTTCCACTGTTGATTATACACACCTGAATATATTAGAACTGCGTGGATGTAAAATTGACTTTTCAATGTTTAACTTATAAGTTGTCTGACCAGTGGTAGGATGGTCCCCCCTTTAGATGTGAGTCTTGGTCCTCCCGAGGTTTCTTCCTCCTCCAGCTCTGAGGGAGTTTTTCCTTGCCTCAGCGCTCACGGGGGTTCTGTATATTCTGTATATTATGTTCAGTGTTTTGTCTGATTCTCTGTGCTGTGATTCCCATTTTTGTAAAGCTGCTTTGTGACAACATCAGTTGTAAAAAGCGCTATATAAATAAATTTGATTTGATTTGATTTGATTTACCGTTAGCTCTGTCAGTGTTAGCTCTAGCGCTGCCTTTACTGTTAGCTCTGTCAGCGTTAGCTCTAATGCTACCTTTACCGTTAGCTCTGTCAGCGTTAGCTCTAATGCTGCCTTTACCATTAGCTCTGTCAGTGTTAGCTCTAGCGCTGCCTTTACCGTTAGCTCTGTCGGCGTTAGCTCTAATGCTGCCTTTACCGTTAGCTCTGTCAGTGTTAGCTCTAATGCTACCTTTGCCGTTAGCTCTGTCGGCGTTAGCTCTAATGCTACCTTTACCGTTAGCTCTGTCGGTGTTAGCTCTAATGCTGCCTTTACCGTTAGCTCTGTCAGTGTTAGCTCTAATGCTACCTTTGCCGTTAGCTCTGTCGGCGTTAGCTCTAATGCTACCTTTACCGTTAGCTCTGTCGGTGTTAGCTCTAATGCTACCTTTACCGTTAGCTCTGTCAGTGTTAGCTCTAGCGCTACCTTTACCGTTAGCTCTGTCGGTGTTAGCTCTAATGCTACCTTTGCCGTTAGCTCTGTCGGCGTTAGCTCTAATGCTACCTTTACCGTTAGCTCTGTCAGTGTTAGCTCTAGCGCTACCTTTACCGTTAGCTCTGTCAGTGTTAGCTCTAGCGCTACCTTTACCGTTAGCTCTGTCGGCGTTAGCTCTAATGCTATCTTTACCGTTAGCTCTGTCAGTGTTAGATCTAATGCTACCTTTACCATTAGCTCTGTCAGTGTTAGCTCTAATGCTACCTTTACCATTAGCTCTGTCAGTGTTAGCTCTAATGCTACCTTTACCGTTAGCTCTGTCAGTGTTAGCTCTAATGCTACCTTTACCGTTAGCTCTGTCAGTGTTAGCTCTAATGCTACCTTTACCATTAGCTCTGTCAGTGTTAGCTCTAGCGCTACCTTTACCGTTAGGTCTGTCACTGTTAGCTCTAATGCTACCTTTACTGTTAGCTCTGTCAGTGTTAGCTCTAATGCTACCTTTACCGTTAGCTCTGTCAGTGTTAGCTCTAGTGCTACCTTTACCGTTAGCTCTGTCAGCGTTAGCTCTAATGCTACCTTTACCGTTAGCTCTGTCAGTGTTAGATCTAATGCTACCTTTACCGTTAGCTCTGTCAGTGTTAGCTCTAATGCTACCTTTACCATTAGCTCTGTCAGTGTTAGCTCTAATGCTACCTTTACCATTAGCTCTGTCAGTGTTAGCTCTAATGCTACCTTTACCGTTAGCTCTGTCAGTGTTAGCTCTAATGCTACCTTTACCGTTAGCTCTGTCAGTGTTAGCTCTAATGCTACCTTTACCATTAGCTCTGTCAGTGTTAGCTCTAGCGCTACCTTTACCGTTAGGTCTGTCACTGTTAGCTCTAATGCTACCTTTACTGTTAGCTCTGTCAGTGTTAGCTCTAATGCTACCTTTACCGTTAGCTCTGTCAGTGTTAGCTCTAGTGCTACCTTTACCGTTAGCTCTGTCAGTGTTAGCTCTAGTGCTACCTTTACTGTTAGCTCTGTCAGTGTTAGCTCTAATGCTACCTTTACCGTTAGCTCTGTCAGTGTTAGCTCTAGTGCTACCTTTACTGTTAGCTCTGTCAGTGTTAGCTCTAATGCTACCTTTACCGTTAGCTCTGTCAGTGTTAGCTCTAGTGCTACCTTTACCGTTAGCTCTGTCAGTGTTAGCTCTAGTGCTACCTTTACTGTTAGCTCTGTCAGTGTTAGCTCTAGTGCTACCTTTACTGTTAGCTCTGTCAGTGTTAGCTCTAGTGCTATCGTCTTTCATACCTGGTACTTTATTTTTCACAGGCTAATATTTAACTGCGTAGCCTGTGAAGATCCCGTTCCTAAACTGTGATAATAAAATGTCTTGCTTGTGATTTTTTAACCTGCACTGTGACCTGAATAAGTAAGTGTGCAGCCCTACAGAGGGAATTCTGGCATATTGACATAAACTGTGGCTTTAGCTGCTCTTTATGTGTGTAAGATTTGTTTCACAGGAAGTCGGAGTTGTACATTTGGAAATGTGAGGCGTTCGGGGGCCGATTCAGGAAGCCGCTCGCCCGGCTGGCCGTAAATTCTCACCCCTCGCGCTCTTTTTCCGTCCACGGCGAGTCGTGGCCTTTTCAGCCTGTTTCAGTACGGCGGAACGCAGCTCCCTGACCAGCCCGGCGTAATCGGAAAGTCATGTGTACGGTTTGGGACGTTCCCCAAAACCCAAAAACCCAAAACCCCGGCCCTCTCACGCAGCCGGCACCGCGTGACTCCTTACTCCATTTCTTTCACTTTATTTTTGTTTTCATTCAAGTGGAGGCTCAGTAAAACCCACGCTGACCTCTGGCCCTACAAACCTTCATTTCAACCATATCAGCTACAGCACTGGAGGTGTGGTAGAAAAACAGGACACCCCATAAAACTCCCATAAAACCCTCTTTCTGCGCGGGCCCCGGAGAGGGCCAGTCTGAGACGGAGAGTAAAGAACAGTTGGGTTATATTTAAAATGGTAAAAAGGGACCTTCGGAGTTCAGCTCGACTTTCCTGCTCTTTTTTACACCTTTTCCCCTCAGCAGATTCAGACATTTCTCCTGTTCCAGCGCAGACCCAGAGGGGCTGTATGTTTCGCTTCTCTCAGGTTAGACAGTGAGACACACGTCACGGTGCTGCCTGAAGGGAGCATCCAGCCTCCATGATGTATGAAGACTAGTGTGTCATCTGCTAAATCTGGAACATGGCCTTGAGAAGAAGCACAGCAGTGAAAGTAGGGAAAAATATAAATTCTATGTTTGTAGATCACAGTGAATCATACAGTGTCAGAAACCACATCATCAACTCTATTAGAGACCCTGACCACCTCCACATGGTTTGCGGACTGCTCATTTGGTGGGGTATAAGCAGCATTCTCGGATTTTAGCATTGGTACTAAACTGTCCCTCAAGTGGATCCTTCAAGTGTACGTCTTCGGTACCTTTAGACTTTGTTCACTCCGCAGGTCCAAGTGGCCCAGATCCGATTTCTTCTTCATGTGTGACACAGGTGTGTGTCTGTGTGTCAGAGTGAACAGATAAACACACTGAATCTGACATCGTCATTCCAACATCAGATGCTTTCATGTGCGGCACTGAAGTCCGATACGTATCCAATCTCCAGGAGTGCGCCTCGCTCTGAACAGCCGGATCGGGATTCATGCGGCTTTCACGTCAGTCCAACTCGACGTTCATCATCATTTCATGCTGCGGCCTCATAAACATTTAGGCTGAAGCTTCAGTATAAAAAGTGAGAAGAGACGCGTCCAAAGCCCTCCATGTTCAAAGATATCTCAAAAGAAATGTCCGAACGTGGCCGCAGGAGAACGAGGCGGCAGCGTCACGTTCTGGGTGACGAGCCCAGCTGTCAGTCAGTGAAGCTTCATGATGCTCCTGTGATGCTGGTGAAGATGAAGCTGATCCCCCGGGAGCGACTGGCGTTCGTTGGCGGTTGTGATTGTTTACCTCTGGATGAGCCGCGTGACGCAGCGTGACGCTGTTCTTTCGCGCATGTGGGTCGGTTTAGTTTACTCTGTTTGTACCTTAAAGAATGAAACACATACCTGCACAGATTCCCAACTGCACAAATTTACGTGGGAAAAACTCAAGAATAAAAGCGTTTGCTTCCAGTTGAGGCAGCAGTGGTGAGTGAAAAGCACTGAGATGTAAATGATTTTATCTTTTAATGGATAGACGTAAAATGGGTTCACACAGTAACGCGAAAACAATTAGCTGCTTTGGAATATTTTAATGATTTAATGAAAAAAGTCTTATCTACAGAAAATCATGAAAAAATAATAAAGAATAGTTAGTTATAAACTTTGTTTTAGATTTTTTTTTCAGGGCATTAAATGTAAGACAAAAAATGATTGAAAATATGTTGTTTAGTAATTCATTAATTTTCAGGTGGGACAAATAAACATATATTGCATTGGCTTACTGCAATAAGCAGCAACCTCTATGAAAAATGTATGCTTTATATACATGATATATTTTCTGTGCTAAAAAATGAGACCATTTATCCATAAATCCACTGCAGAAACTGTAGATTGTTTATTAAACTGTTTATTTGTTCTTCATATATGTTCTGCAGATGTGTCCATTTAAGCGCCTGATGTGCTGGGAGGTGATTGATTAGGCGGTTTAGCAGTGTATTTTTGTGTTATTCATTTCTTGTATGTTTTTTTACGGCTGTGCAGCACTTTGGACCAGTGAGTGTTTTGTAAATTATGCTTTAAAAACAGATTTTACCTGCATTGATTGATTGGCTGTTTAATGTCTTCTGGTCTAATACAGTAGAATTCTTAGTGGCTGTGATTTGGCCAACATGACCCACAGCAGGTCGGCGTGC
>NC_051225.1:522500-525000 GCF_015220715.1 Pygocentrus nattereri
TGTTCAGTCGTTTGTGTGTATGTAACAGTATTTAAATGTCAGCCAATCAGGTTTGGCCTGTTCTGCAATTATAATTACAGCCTGCTTTTTTATCACTAATGATAATTGTGATCACCCCCCCAGCCTGTGTTAAGCCCCCTATAGTCCAGCTGGCCCCCAGTGGCCCCTGAGGGCCGGTGTTTCTGGTTCACAGCCTTTATTTCGCTGCATCCGTCGCTGCGCCGCTGCGGCCGGCGCTCCATCTGACACCTGTCAAAACACCACCGTCACCCGGACGGCAGCCGACAGCTCGCCGAGGAACACGCTCTGCTCTCTGTCAGTGTCTCTCTCTCTCTCTCTCTCTCTCTCTGTGTATACACACATACATATTCTATCTCTCCCCCTTTACTCTTTCTTTTACTCTGTCTCTTTACCGCTCTCTTATTCTCTCACTTTATTCTCTTTCTCTACCCTCACTTTCTCTCCCTCTCTCACTCTCTTCCTTTCTCTCACTTCTGCTCTCTCTCTCTCTTCTGCTGTCTCTCTCTCTCTCTCTCTCTCTCTCTCTCGCTCTCTCTTTCTCTCTCTCTATCTTTCGCTCTCTCTCTCGCTCTCTCTTTCTCTCTCTCTCTCTCTCTCTCTCTCTCTCTCTCTGACCTTCTTCACTCTGGATGTATCTGAGCTCACCTGCTGAACTGAACCTGACTGGAATGTTCTGGAACTTGTCTGCTGGATTCGTTCTGGTGTCTTCAGCTCCTCCTCAGAGGGAGTCGATGCGTATTCCTGCTCGGAGTGATAAACAAAGCGATGTTTATCTCCAGAATAACGTGACTGGATCCACTTAACCCTGACAGTGCGGTGATGTATGAAAGCTTTTGGGCTCCTCAGTGTGCTAGGAGATGCTTTCTGAAGGCCAGCTGCAGGAACGTGGCAGAAGAAAGAAGAAAAGAAGAAGATGTGCCCCGTTTCTTCGCGTCCTTATTAAAAACACGCCTGTAATAATCCCTCATATCCTGCTTGTTTAAAGCTGCTGGCTCGCACTTTAAACCTCAGACGCTGTTTCCTGTGAAGAAGGTTGGGGTGGTAATGGGTGGCAGGTGGGTTTTCTGAGAAGATCACAGCGTGGATGGGGAAATTACACTTTAATGCTGATCTGGGGCCAGTTATGCCATTTCTGTTACAGTATGACTGTTAACAGTAGGATGTAGAGGCTATAATTGTGCCCAGGCTGATATAGAGCGAGATAACGACAACGTGAAATATTAGTGGCAATATTTCCCACTTTAATCTATTTATTAATCCCCTAAAACATCCAGGAGTCGGCAGGGCTTCCATTCCTCACTCCCTCACCCCTAAAACTCACAGATCTGAGTACAGGAGAACGCAAGGCGAGGGACTGGTTGTGGTTATTGGTGTCACATGCCGCAGCCACTTTATTAGAAACCCCTCCCTTGTAGTTCCTCTTCAGTGTTCAGCTCCTGACGACAGACAGGCTACAGTCTGTAACTGCACATCTCTGTTATAGACCTATGAGGTGGGTGTTTCTAATAAAGTGGCCACTTAGTGTCTCCTCAATGACAGCAGGGCCAAATATGAAATGTTTTATTGAATAAAACAGAAATAATACGGGAGATAAAAATGAGCAGGTTGCCATGGTGATAAAAGGAATAAAGTTGCCGATACGTTTCTGCTGAGCGGGAACAGCAGCTCTGAGAAAGTGAAGGCGTCTTAGTTTCCTCAGAGGAAACGCGGTGTCATGTTCGCTGTGAGGAATCTAAACGAGTAAAGTAATAGTGAGGCGGAAGGTCAGGTTCAGTAATAATAATCATAAATAATAATAAATAAGATGATAGTTTTATGATGCTGCACGTCAACCCCGTAACCTTCTCTCTTTTGTGCGTAATTCCCTCAGTCTCTCCTTCATTACCGCTCCTCTCCTCCCTCTCTCCATCTTCTGGGACGGCGTTTTCCGCTTTTAGTTCCCTCCTATGATATTTAGCGGCTGTGTTGGGTATCGATTAAACTAATCCAGGTCAGGAGCTGATCTCAGGAGGAACGCTGGCTTTTCCTCACTGTCTGAAATTCCTCATCACTTCAGATCCTTTTAAGGCCTTTGTACAGTCGGTGTGATTTACAGACGGAACGTAATAACACAGCGGCTGCAGCTCTGCGACGGAGCCGTTCTGTGACTGTTTTTTTTTTTTTATACATTTTTATGACATTACAGAATTTTTAATATCAATTTCTGTTACACTGTAAATTTTAACATCAATTTCTACAAACATTGTGTTTTTTTTCTGTAACATTGTGTAATTTAAAAAATAATCATTTCTATGACATTCAGAATTTTTTACATCAGTTTCTGTGGACGCAGTCATTTTTTTCAGCAAAGCATAATTTTACATTTATTTCAGGGACGCTATATAATGTTTAAAGTTATGTTGTAATTATATATTTTGTTAGAATTTATCACCATGATGTAATTCTGGCAGATTCGTGAAGGTTAAGGGGTCAAATTTTA
>NC_051225.1:530000-550000 GCF_015220715.1 Pygocentrus nattereri
ATTAGACATTAAAAGTTGTGCTGCTTCATCCAAAATTACTGTTTCTACAATAAACTGAGATATTAAATGATAAATGATATATTGTAATTATCCAGTCCTGAGATTTGATCCCTGAAAACTGTTTGCTGTAATTCTACCTGGATAATATTCTGGATATTAATTGTCCTAGAACTTCATTCTGGATAGTAATTTTATTAGAACTTCATTGTGGGGGTAAATTTTCTCTCTGTGTGGCTCTGGCCGGGACGCCTACTCCGCCATCCATCAAACTGACAGCGCAGTGGCGTCGAACTGCCAACGAGTGTGACATTCCTGAGAGCACTGCACCAGAGCGTGACCCCTCCACCCCCACACGCACACGGTCTCACATCTGGACTGGAAGGTGATCCGCGGTATCAGAGAGACGGACACTGCTTTCCTTAAAGGGGAATTCCACTGATTTTTAAACATTCCCCCTTAATCCAGTGTGTGAGGTGTAATCAGAGATTCTGAGGGTTTGGTGTGAAACAGTTCAGACGTCTTTACAGTGGTGGTGATGGGAACCAGGCGTCGCCATGACTACAACACAGATATAGACACTTTATTTACCATCCAGAACCACCAGAGAACCTACACGAGTCTTCTGAGCTTATATGGAATGTTGATGATGGAAAACAGTGGAAAATCTGGAATAATGAGTTTTCTTTGGGGACTATTTTGCCGCACAGCGCCCTGCATGTCTCCCTCCACCATGAATGGAGTTGAAGTTCACTAAACTCTCATAAAACAGCGTCTCAGTCATCAGGCAGTGAATTCAGAACCAGTTCATGTAGGAACTTTCTGTAGGAGCTTTTAGAGGGACGTCTGGTTCCTATCACCACCACTGAACGGTTCTGACTCGGTCAGTTTATCTAGAACCGAGCGTTTCACACCAAACCTTAAATCTTAACCACTTAATTATGCAGAAATTTTGAAAAATCCCCTTTAAACTCTGCTGTACCTCCCTAACCTGCTGCTTGTGTGACATCAGGACTATAAAATTAGATCAAGTCAAATTATCAAACTTTATGTTGTTGCATTATGTTTGTGTTTAGCTTCTCCTTAAATGCATATACAGAATATGCTAATTACATAAATACATACAAAACTCTCAGTAGACAGTCAGTAATAAAGCCAGTGGCTGCACTAGCACATTAAACAGACCACAGACTCGAGTAGATCATGGCAGTCGCAGCTAAATTGGCTGCCCAGATAACGAGCATATATTCTGCTGGCTTGATAAGGTGGTACCCCACTGACTGTACACCACTGCTGGACCACCCTCGGACCACACTGGTTACTGTTCTGCGTACGGAGTCTCACTAGTTTTAAATCAGAAATAGACTTTTATTTTGAAACATAAACAAAAACAAAATTGGTTGTCTACTACTGTTGTTTTGATCCTCTCCATATTAATTTTAAATTATTATTAATATTTTCCCTTTTTTGTTTATTTGTTGGATTTTTAATAATTTGTTTTTTTTTTCTATTGTTAATTTCTGTTGTTATGCTTTCTTTGTTACTATAAAGCACTTTGAGCTTCATTTTAATGTATGAAACATGTTATATAAGTAAAATCTGACACTATTATTATTATTATTATTATTACTGAAAATGAAAAACAATAATGACGACCTAGTTTAAAAAAAACTGCTGAAAATGTTGCTGAATTAAATGAAAAGTAATTTACAAGGGATGAAAACTGAAAAGACTCCAGGGAAAGTGACCAGGCTGGGCTGTGAGTGGAAAATGAGAGATTAATGTGTCATTTTGTATAAATGCTCTGTTTACCCACCAAACCCCTCAGACAGAGTTTAAATGCTCACATACTCTTACTGTGGAAAATAAATTAGGATAATTATGACAGAGAATAAAATCTGAGTGACTAGGCCTGATATAAAACGACGTGGTTGTAAATGTTGCTGCTGACACCGCGGCTTTGTTTACAGCTGTATAACTAGCTTTGTTTAATATTAATAGAACGTTAATTTTGCTGGTCAGCTATTTAAATAACTTACAGACTACAGCTGCAGGGGCGTGGCAGGTGGGAGGAGCCAAACATAATTTTCGTAGAGCTTGTTTAGGAGGTGATCAACACTGCGAATTAGTCAAATTAGCTGTGCGAGACTGCGGTCGGGAGGACGTGGCCAGCAGGAGGCGCCAAACCGAATTCTGATTAGAGCTTGCTTGGCTAATGGTAGGTCAAAAGTCCGTCAGGCAGGTTAAACAGATTACTTATATAGATGGCAGGTACCCGTATGAACAAGAAATACACAGATTGTGAAATTTAATCTGGAAATGTGCTTGTTGTGCTTAATGTACTTTAATTCTTTATTTCTCATGGGAACAGGATTTAGCTCGAAGCTGCCTCGGCTACCGTCGCTGCTCAGCTCAGTCAGCCAGCAGTTACAGGAGCACCAAACAGATCAGCCTGGTTAGCCACATTAGCACCGAACTGAATTTTGCTGAAGCCCAGAGCAGCAGCGCTTCCATCGCTGCGTGTGAATATTAGAGCTGGTGTCGCTGGAAAGCCCAGAAACGCTGCTTTCCCACTGCGAGCACACGGCCCCCCGAGGCCCGCCCTGTTTGTTGACTGTGCTAATAGTTTTGAGCTATAGGGGAGTCGAGAGGCCTCTTTTCGCTCTTCGCTATTCATCCTTGTCATGGAGCCGGGCCTCGTGTTTGCGTTTTGCACTCTAATGAGAATCCCACATGCTCAGCGCCACACAGACCTGCGGATTCACGTCCGCCGGCAGAGCAGCTGCTGAGTGACGGGACGGTTTCCTCATTGTTTCTGTCTAGCTATAAATATTTGCTGCAACACTGAGTTTGAGGCCACGGAGGACAATAAAACAAAATCTTATTGAGTTTCTCCTTCATTCTGGACGGAGCGCTTCTCCCCATTCGGGCTGAAGCGGCTTTCTGTTTCAGCTGTTTCCCCAAAGCACTTTAAGCTGCATGTGTTGAGGACGTTTTCATGGAGCAGGAACAGGAATGTCAGTTTTAAATCAGACTCGCAGTGAAGCAATATTTTCTGACATTTTCAGACATTGGGAGCAATAACGCGGCATCGGGGCGAACACTGACACAGCGCCGTCCTTTCTAATCCCCGAGGATCTTCATATCTCCAGACATTGATTTCTGAGTCCTGCCTACAAACTCGAACTCGTTTTTAGTTTCCTCAAAAATGCACAGACTTTTATTTTGAAACTAGCACCAAATATGTCCCTTGGATTGAGTGGCTGTCTACTGTTGTCACTTTGTTAGATAATTCCTATTAATATCGTCTCTTTTCTGTCATTACTTTTATTTGTTGTTGTTTTTTTTTATTATTGTTATTTGTTTGTTCTGTTTTTGATTTCTTATTTTACTGTTCGACTGACGAGTGAATCCTACCCTTCCACCCAATGACTGCTGGGATAGGCTCCAGCACCCCCCCACCCCACGACCCAGAAGGATAAGCGGTTTCAGAAAATTAAGTTGAAATTAAATTAAGCTTGAGTTGTCAACAGTAGATCAACGTCACTGGCTAGCCTATGATAGAAAGCTAAGTAAACAGGCCACAGGTGTAGGTTCACGGTGGGTGGGTGGTGTTGGGGCGCCAAACAGAATTTAGCTTAGGGTCTGCTCAGTTAACATCACTTCCCCAGACAGTGAACACATATCAGACCGCCGGCTTCATCACCCCACTGACTGCACACCACTGCTTGTCCGCCCTCGGACTGCCCAGACTACTGTCCGACACACACAGTCCAGTTCAGACAGATTTTAAATGCACACAGACTTTTATTTTGGAAAAATAAACAAGCAACAAATATTACAAACAATTAAATAAAGAAAATAAATTAATTAATTAATTAATTAATTAATAAATAAATAAATATAATAATAAATAAATAAAAAATACTAGGCCTAATATAAAATAACATTGTTGAAAATGTTGCTGAATTAAAATTATTTATGCCTTGTTGATGTGAGAGGTCAGAGGAGAATGGGCAGACTGGTTCCAGATGATAGAAAGACAGCAGGAACTCAAATAACCAACCAGAATCTCTGAGGAACGTTTCCAATCCAAGAATTAAGACAGTTCTGAAGGGAAAAGGAGGTCCAGCCTTTTACTAGCAGGGTACCTAATAAAGTGGCCGGCGAGTGTAGTTCATCAACCCTGCTGGTCAGCATAGTTGGCTATGTTAGTTAGCTAAACAGATTACAGGAGCAGTAGATCAGCATCGCTGCGCAGCTGTTAGCTTTGAGGTCGTTGAGGAGAATCACAGAGTTTCTCCTCCGTTTCGGACACTTTTCCCCATTCAGGCTGGGAAGACGTTTCATTTTCTTGTTGTTTTCCCAGTCAGAGCAACATTCAGAGCTCTCCTGCCGCTTTCTCAGATCAGGAGAGAAACGTCGTCAGTCAGTGTCGCAGCGAAATTATATTTTCTGACGTTCTCGGCCAACATTAGGAGCCATGGCGCGGCGGCAGAGCGTGCGCCGTGACAGCGCTGTCCTTTTTAATCCCTGAGTATCTTCATGTCCTCAGACATTGATTTCTTCTGTGCTTTTGTTTTGTATTCATCTTTTCCCCTCCGGTATGAATTGATCGTCTGCGGAGGGCGATGATGGGACAAATCTTTAATGGATTTCTCTCACAGAGCACAAAGCAGGGGAGTTGTTGTTAACATTATGAGGTATTGATCAGCTCTTCGAGCTCCCAAGGTCTTCACACCGAGCCATTACTCACAGCAGACACGCCGCAGACGTTAGCGTCCGCTGTGGCCCGTCTTCAGGAGAGAGGACCTCATCACCGATTCTAGTACCCAGCGCAGAGAGACTCAGAGGAGGGTTCCCTCTCCTCCAGATGTGCTTCAGACACAGATCTGTCAAGCTTCTGAGGTCAGGAGGAAAGAGCTGAAGATCACAGTGAATTTCCTGAGCTGAGGATCATCTTCTCCCATAATGAACACTGACGGCCTGCAGCTACGAGGGGTCAGGCTTTTTTTTAGGGGAACGGTCACTCAGACTTAGGTTTCCTCTCTCTGAAGTACGTAAATGGATGAGCATTGTGGACAGACAGACAGACAGACAGACAGACAGACAGATAGATAGATAGATAGATAGATAGACAGATAAACAGACAGACAGACAGACAGACAGATAGATAGATAGACAGATAAACAGATAGACAGACAGATAGACAGACAGAGAGAGAGAGACAGATAGATAGATATGCAGGCATATGTGTGACTGTATCTACAGGATCCCGTGCTTTTGTGTGAGGGCTCAGTTTTATCTGAGCAAACTCTAAACCAACTCCAGCTCACCAGCCCAAATCCATCATCACCACTGGATCCAGTCACTCCGTCTGGCCTCTTACAGCTCTTTTGATGTCTTCCAGAAGATGGATGACCAGTCAGTGCGTCGGCTAAGACCAACCCTGAAGCTGCGGTTTTTCCAAGCTCGGATTTGTCCTCCCTTTGCTGTGGAAAGTCCGGCATTACTGCAGAAAACAAGTGCACATCGTCCACATGGATCCTGATCTTTTCATGGCAGGGCATGGCCGTAACGTGCAGCGACCGTGTCTGTGCTTTTTGGCCCGGCTAATGCTTTTCATATGGATCTACAGCACCCGCTATGCTAGTTAATCTATGAAAGTCCTACAAAACCCAAATTACCACTTCCAGCATTTATAGCTTTGGCTCTCAGGAGAACATGGAGAAGGCATTTTCTGTCCGAGCGCTGGAGCTTCGCCAGGATATACAGCACTGTGTTCGTCTTAGCCCGGCCAAGAAAATGGTTTAACTGTTTTTGTGAGCTGTAAGTGCGATTTTGCTTATAAAAATATGATGTGATGTTAGAATATAAAAACAGAGCAGAACGTTACAAAAAACATGACTGAATTTCTCAAACTGGATTAAAATCACTCAATTATTACCGTCAGACTGTGAAACTACACACTGCAGATTCATACTGGATTAAAATCACTCCACAATTATTACAGTCAGACTGTAAAACTACACACTGCAGATTCATACTGGATTAAAATCACTCCACAATTAATACAGTCAGACTGTAAAACTACACACTGCAGATTCATACTGGATTAAAATCACTCCACAATTATTACAGTCAGACTGTAAAACTACACACTGCAGATTCATACTGGATTAAAATCACTCCACAATTATTACCCTCAGACTGTAAAACTACACACTGCAGATTCATACTGGATTAAAATCACTCCACAATTATTACCACCAGACTGTAAAACTACATGCTGCAGATTCATACTGGATTAAAATCACTCCACAATTATTACAGTCAGACTGTAAAACTACACACTGCAGATTCATACTGGATTAAAATCACTCCACAATTATTACAGTCAGACTGTAAAACTACACACTGCAGATTCATACTGGATTAAAATCGCTCCAAAATTATTACCGTCAGACTGTAAAACTACACACTGCAGATTCATACAGGATTAAAATCTCTCCACAATTATTACAGTCAGACTGTAAAACTACACACTGCAGATTCACACTGGATTAAAATCACTCCACAATTATTACAGTCAGACTGTAAAACTACACACTGCAGATTCATACTGGATTAAATTCACTCCACAATTATTACAGTCAGACTGTAAAACTACACACTGCAGATTCATACTGGATTAAAATCACTCCACAATTATTACTGTCAGACTGTAAAACTACACACTGCAGATTCATACTGGATTAAAATCACTCCACAATTATTACAGTCAGACTGTAAAACTACACACTGCAGATTCATACTGGATTAAAATCACTCCACAATTATTACCGTCAGACTGTAAAACTACACACTGCAGATTCATACTGGATTAAAATCACTCCACAATTATTACAGTCAGACTGTAAAACTACACACTGCAGATTCATACTGCATTAAAATCACTCCACAATTATTACAGTCAGACTGTAAAACTACACACTGCAGATTCATACTGGATTAAAATCACTCCACAATTATTACAGTCAGACTGTAAAACTACACACTGCAGATTCATACTGGATTAAAATCACTCCACAATTATTACAGTCAGACTGTAAAACTACACACTGCAGATTCATACTGGATTGATATCACTCCACAATTATTACCGTCAGACCGTAAAACTACACACTGCAGATTCATACTGGATTAAAATCACTCCACAATTATTACCGTCAGACCGTAAAACTACACACTGCAGATTCATACTGGATTAAAATCACTCCACAATTATTACAGTCAGACTGTAAAACTACACACTGCAGATTCATACTGGATTAAAATCGCTCCAAAATTATTACAGTCAGACTGTAAAACTACACACTGCAGATTCATACTGGATTAAAATCACTCCACAATTATTACAGTCAGACTGTAAAACTACACGCTGCAGATTCATACTGGATTAAAATCACTCCACAATTATTACAGTCAGACTGTAAAATACACGCTGCAGATTCATACTGGATTAAAATCACTCCACAATTATTACAGTCAGACTGTAAAATACACACTGCAGATTCATACTGGATTAAAATCACTCCACAATTATTACAGTCAGACTGTAAAACTACACACTGCAGATTCATACTGGATTAAAATCACTCCACAATTATGACAGTCAGACTGTAAAACTACACACTGCAGATTCATACTGGATTAAAATCACTCCACAATTATTACCGTCAGACTGTAAAACTACACGCTGCAGATTCATACTGGATTAAAATCACTCCACAATTATTACAGTCAGACTGTAAAACTACACGCTGCAGATTCATACTGGATTAAAATCGCTCCAAAATTATTACAGTCAGACTGTAAAACTACACACTGCAGATTCATACTGGATTAAAATCGCTCCACAATTATTACAGTCAGACTGTAAAACTACACACTGCAGATTCATACTGGATTAAAATCACTCCACAGTTATTACAGTCAGACTGTAAAACTACACACTGCAGATTCATACTGGATTAAAATCACTCCACAGTTATTACAGTCAGACTGTAAAACTACACACTGCAGATTCATACTGGATTAAAATCACTCCACAATTATTACAGTCAGACTGTAAAACTACACACTGCAGATTCATACTGGATTAATATCACTCCACAATTATTACCGTCAGACCGTAAAACTACACACTGCAGATTCATACTGGATTGATATCACTCCACAATTATTACCGTCAGACCGTAAAACTACACACTGCAGATTCATACTGGATTAAAATCACTCCACAATTATTACCGTCAGACCGTAAAACTACACACTGCAGATTCATACTGGATTAAAATCACTCCACAATTATTACAGTCAGACTGTAAAACTACACACTGCAGATTCATACTGGATTAAAATCGCTCCAAAATTATTACAGTCAGACTGTAAAACTACACACTGCAGATTCATACTGGATTAAAATCACTCCACAATTATTACAGTCAGACTGTAAAACTACACGCTGCAGATTCATACTGGATTAAAATCACTCCACAATTATTACAGTCAGACTGTAAAATACACGCTGCAGATTCATACTGGATTAAAATCACTCCACAATTATTACAGTCAGACTGTAAAATACACACTGCAGATTCATACTGGATTAAAATCACTCCACAATTATTACAGTCAGACTGTAAAACTACACACTGCAGATTCATACTGGATTAAAATCACTCCACAATTATTACAGTCAGACTGTAAACTACACACTGCAGATTCATACTGGATTAAAATCACTCCACAATTATTACCGTCAGACTGTAAAACTACACGCTGCAGATTCATACTGGATTAAAATCACTCCACAATTATTACAGTCAGACTGTAAAACTACACGCTGCAGATTCATACTGGATTAAAATCGCTCCAAAATTATTACAGTCAGACTGTAAAACTACACACTGCAGATTCATACTGGATTAAAATCGCTCCACAATTATTACAGTCAGACTGTAAAACTACACACTGCAGATTCATACTGGATTAAAATCACTCCACAGTTATTACAGTCAGACTGTAAAACTACACACTGCAGATTCATACTGGATTAAAATCACTCCACAATTATTACAGTCAGACTGTAAAACTACACACTGCAGATTCATACTGGATTAATATCACTCCACAATTATTACCGTCAGACCGTAAAACTACACACTGCAGATTCATACTGGATTAAAATCACTCCACAATTATTACAGTCAGACCGTAAAACTACACACTGCAGATTCATACTGGATTAAAATCACTCCACAATTATTACCATCAGACTGTAAATCTACACACTGCAGATTCATACTGGATTAAAATCACTCCACAATTATTACAGTCAGACTGTAAAACTACACACTGCAGATTCATACTGGATTAAAATCACTCCACAATTATTACAGTCAGACTGTAAAACTACACACTGCAGATTCATACTGGATTAAAATCACTCCAAAATTATTACAGTCAGACTGTAAAACTACACACTGCAGATTCATACTGGATTAAAATCGCTCCACAATTATTACAGTCAGACTGTAAAACTACACACTGCAGATTCATACTGGATTAAAATCACTCCACAATTATTACAGTCAGACTGTAAAACTACACACACTGCAGATTCATACTGGATTATAATCACTCCACAATTATTACAGTCAGACTGTAAAACTACACACACTGCAGATTCATACTGGATTAAAATCACTCCACAATTATTACAGTCAGACTGTAAAACTACACGCTGCAGATTCATACTGGATTAAAATCACTCCACAATTATTACAGTCAGACTGTAAAATACACACTGCAGATTCATACTGGATTAAAATCACTCCACAATTATTACAGTCAGACTGTAAAACTACACACTGCAGATTCATACTGGATTAAAATCACTCCACAATTATTACAGTCAGACTGTAAACTACACACTGCAGATTCATACTGGATTAAAATCACTCCACAATTATTACCGTCAGACTGTAAAACTACACGCTGCAGATTCATACTGGATTAAAATCACTCCACAATTATTACCGTCAGACTGTAAAACTACACGCTGCAGATTCATACTGGATTAAAATCACTCCACAATTATTACCGTCAGACTGTAAAACTACACGCTGCAGATTCATACTGGATTAAAATCACTCCACAATTATTACCGTCAAACTGTAAAACTACACGCTGCAGATTCATACTGGATTAAAATCACTCCACAATTAATACAGTCAGACTGTAAAACTACACGCTGCAGATTCATACTGGATTAAAATCACTCCACAATTATTACAGTCAGACTGTAAAACTACACACTGCAGATTCATACTGGATTAAAATCTCTCCACAATTATTACAGTCAGACTGTAAAACTACACACTGCAGATTCATACTGGATTAAAATCTCTCCACAATTATTACAGTCAGACTGTAAAACTACACATTGCAGATTCATACTGGATTAAAATCACTCCACAATTATTACCACCAGACTGTAAAACTACACACTGCAGATTCATACTGGATTAAAATCACTCCACAATTATTACAGTCAGACTGTAAAACTACACACTGCAGATTCATACTGGATTAAAATCTCTCCACAATTATTACAGTCAGACTGTAAAACTACACACTGCAGATTCACACTGGATTAAAATCACTCCACAATTATTACTGTCAGACTGTAAAACTACACACTGCAGATTCATACTGGATTAAAATCACTCCACAATTATTACAGTCAGACTGTAAAACTACACACTGCAGATTCATACTGGATTAAAATCACTCCACAATTATTACAGTCAGACTGTAAAACTACACACTGCAGATTCATACTGGATTAAAATCACTCCACAATTATTACAGTCAGACTGTAAAACTGCACACTGCAGATTCATACTGGATTAAAATCACTCCACAATTATTACAGTCAGACTGTAAAACTGCACACTGCAGATTCATACTGGATTAAAATCACTCCACAATTATTACAGTCAGACTGTAAAACTACACACTGCAGATTCATACTGGATTAAAATCACTCCACAATTATTACAGTCAGACTGTAAAACTACATGCTGCAGATTCATACTGGATTAAAATCACTCCACAATTATTACAGTCAGACTGTAAAACTACACACTGCAGATTCATACTGGATTAAAATCTCTCCACAATTATTACAGTCAGACTGTAAAACTACACACTGCAGATTCATACTGGATTAAAATCACTCCACAATTATTACAGTCAGACTGTAAAACTACACGCTGCAGATTCATACTGGATTAAAATCGCTCCACAATTATTACAGTCAGACTGTAAAACTACACACTGCAGATTCATACTGGATTAAAATCACTCCACAATTATTACCGTCAGACCGTAAAACTACACACTGCAGATTCACACTGGATTAAAATCACTCCACAATTATTACTGTCAGACTGTAAAACTACATGCTGCAGATTCATACTGGATTAAAATCACTCCACAATTATTACAGTCAGACTGTAAAACTACACACTGCAGATTCACACTGGATTAAAATCACTCCACAATTATTACTGTCAGACTGTAAAACTACACACTGCAGATTCATACTGGATTAAAATCACTCCACAATTATTACCATCAGACTGTAAAACTACACACTGCAGATTCATACTGGATTAAAATCACTCCACAATTATTACCATCAGACTGTAAATCTACACACTGCAGATTCATACTGGATTAAAATCATAATTTTATCTCTAAAACCGTCAAAACTATATACACTCAGATTAATCTTAGAGTGAAATTCTCGTGACTAAAGTTACAGAATCAGTTTTTCTGCCACTCATACAGCAGCAGTCAGCTACTATCGTTTCATGTGTAAATTATGACCTGCATGATTCCTGTAATTTATCCCTGTTTTTCCAAGGGACTCTGTCTGGTGTCTGTTACCCCAGCGTGAAAAGTTAAACTGCTTGCTCGTTTTTTTTGTTCACTTTGTAAAATCAGGCCTTTAAAGCTTTATTCGATCCAGAGGTTGATCAGGCGGCTATCACTGCCGAGGCTAAACACTTCCTACTGACATAATCTGGTCCCCTTGTTAGGATGATGTCAGCAGTTTTCCGTAGGACAGTGTCCGGCGGCGGCTAGCTGAATACTAATCTTCCGCCCGGTTTGCTGCTGCTGGGCTTTTGTTTGCGGCTCTCTCAGATGCATCGAGCCTCAGAGATCCTTCAGTGTTCCCTCATCTCCAGCCCAATCAGAAGATAATTACAGCCAATTAAACGGGGGTGTTCCCGGGGATCCCTGAGCGCCAGCATAGCCGCGCTCCGCTGTGCATGCTTTAAAGATTCACAATGCGGCCGAGCGGCTCCGCGGGAGCAGAACAGGACAGAATCATGTGATTTAAGGAAACTGCCGCCGCTCCAGTAGCGGGAGGGTGACTTAATACAATGAAACTCCAAAAGCTGGAAAACTCTGGAGTCGTTCTTCCATGAGACAGGAAAGAGTTTGAAAGTAATTAACCGACTTTTTTCAGCCGCTGGAGGTGCGCAGTCTTTTCTCCACCCGCTTCTGACCACCAGCGCCACACGGCTCAGCGAGTCTGTCAGCGTCATCACTGAGAATCAGAGACACAGGCTAATTACTGCAGCCTACTGAGTGCATTTATACACCCCCACTGGAACCTTCCACAGCACAGCTCTACATTCACAGCAATGCAAAATACCCACCCTGTCAAATGTAGTCAGCCACGACAGGTGTGGTGGAAGTTTAATTAACAGTGCTAACATACAGGTGAAGGTGCACCAATCAGCAAAGTGCTACCTGCGCTAAATAAATGGTGACATACTGGCCTCAAACCGTGACCTGCACAAACGAAAAGTGGCTGGAATTTTGACCAGTTTCAGTGGGAGGGTAGCTGTGCTGTCGGGTGTAGCAACTCACAAAATTCATAATTCAGTTAATGCCATACTGTAAGATTTGCGTGACTTTCTGAAAGTCGTGTTGACGTCAACTAATCATAGATGACATCATGAATAAACCCACAGATCAAGGGACTGCTTTCCAACAAACGACTTCAAAAAACTGGGATGATCCTCAGGTCAGTAGAGCGCGTCATGGCCTCTCCAACAAGCCCACTGCTAGCCTTCGGGAAACCGCAGATGTTGACGCCAGCATCTCACTAACTCACTAACCCTAGGTGGCACCCATGGTGGACGTCCGGTGAGAAAGAGAAGCATAGAGCGCCACAGGAAAATGGAGATATCGATGTTCAGCGTCTGATCTTTGAAGCACTGTAGATCAGTGGACGGGTGTACTGACCGCGTGCTGCCTGGGGTCTGTTTTGTATTTGTTGGAAGTCTTTAGTATTTATTTACTGTACTGTATCGTCTGCACGGTGTTTATTGTATTGTCTTAGACTCGTGTTCCTATGTTGGTCCTGGAGCAGTGTTGTTTAGTGTATAGAGCTGAAACAACAATAAGGCCTGACTTGAAATGTTAGAATGAAGCCAAACTCCACAGGTCAGTAGAGCGCGACGCATTCTTTCCATTTGGATTGCATTGCTAACCTTCAGGAAACGAGAGACACTGAAATCACCAGCCTGCTCACCTGCTGTCGTCTCTGAGGCGTCAATGTTGTTAGTGTCATGATCACCTGATCAAGGACTCGTCACCATCAAGATTAAAGCATCATCGCTGGCCAGTAAAGTCGACTAGTCTGTCTAACCTCTACGATTCAGTGTCTCGCTTCAATACAGCAACAATGAAGAGTGTCTGAAACTGTCCATATAATATGATCATTATAAAAGTACAGCATTTAAAATAAATATCCCTGCTTAGGAAAACCAGTGTGGGCCAGAATGGCCGGTCACCAGCATGACCGTTCTGGGTGACCAGCTAAACGAGCACCAGACTAGAATCATATTGCATAAACCAGGTAAGACCAGTTTGTATTCGTGCAGGTCTGTACTGATTTTTTCAGCAGAGGTGGGCTTGATAGTGTCCCACTCGCTGTGCTAGGAAAACTGCGTAGACCTGCATATGCTGTGTTTTGGATACTGATGTGCTGGTCAGCCAATATGACCATGCTGAGGTGACCAGCTAGACCAGCACTAGACCAGCAGGAATCAGCTTAGATCAGCATAGACCAACACAGACCAGTATAGACCAGCATGAAATGCTTGCTGACTTGATTTGCCCCAGCTAATTTAGGTAGCAAATAATGGAATTATGGAATAATGGAATCTCAGTTATCCTAACACTGAGGGTGACCAGAGCCAATCATAGCCATTCTTTGTGTAAATAGGTTAATTTGATCAAAAGAAGTAGTTTACTTTATAACACATGCTAACGTGAAAATGCTGGAATTCTGGGCAATTTTTTTTCCTGGACAAAGAACCAAAAGGTGATCCAGAACAAATCCCAGATAGGTGGCAGCCCTACATCCCTGTTAGCGAGAGGACAGCGGACCATTGTTGGCCCGCTGATGGCAGAGCTGGTGGTCCACTGGTGTTTTGCTCAGTGTTTTGTGGGTGGTCCACCAATGTTTAAGCAGAGTACTAGACGAGATTCCACTTATCACCACTCATTTTCCACCAACAGTCCAGTTTACTGATTTTTCCTTCCTTCCTTCCTTTAGTTACGCTTTGTAAATTAGATTAGTAATCCGTGTTAATCCAGCTCAGTGTCAGCAACATTTTCTATAAAATTGTTTTATATCAGGCCTAGTCGGGATTTCTTTCTCTCAGCTGTTTGCAAAGTTCATCTTATTTCTTTTATTTTCTAAACTAAAAGTCTCTGTGCATTAAAATCTGTTTGAGGGCAGTGTTAGAGCTTGTCTGCAGGACAGTAATCTGGGTGGTCTAAGGGTGGACCAGCAGTGGCAAACAGCCAGTTGGGTGCCGACCCCATCAAGCCAGCGGACTGATGTATGCTGGCTATCTGGGATGACACACTGTTATCTATAAGATTGGAGAAAAGGACATTAGCGTAGCTAAAAACATCTTAAATCCTGAGTTTAGTCCTTTAATTAATACTGAATTTACTACTTCAGTCCATGTTTATAGATAAGAGGTTATTATACGCTGTCATGTGATCAAGTCTGTTAGAGATACAGTCGTGGGCTGGAGGTCAGGAAACCAGCCCCGTGACCAGAAGGTCGTCGGTTCGACCCCCTCGGCTGACAGTCCATGACTGTCAGGTACCTTGAGCAAAACACCTGACCCCCAACTGCTCCCCGGGCTGGGGATAGGGCTGCCCACCGCTCCGGGCAAGTGTGCTCACTGCCCCCTAGTGTGTGTGTTTGGTAGTGTGCATGTGGTGTTTCACTTGACGGATGGGTTGGATTCCATTACTTGTTAGCTATATTAGCCTCGTAGCTCCAGTGCCAAGCTAAAGAGTCAAACTTCAAACACCGACCGATCCACTACGTTCAGGGTAAGAAGGGAGAGTTCTCTTGCCAAACTATCGCTTTAAAGCAGCGCATACTGCAGGGCTTGAGTGGATTTGTGGAGGCTCTGTGTTCACTCGCTAGCTCTGTATGTGCACTGATGAATCCCAGTCCACCCTAAAGGCCATGTGTGTGAACCTGAAACAGATATGAATGTAATTATAATCCCCTGTTTGTAAATACTCCTGCGTTCTATTATTGCGATGAGGTAAACTGCGTTATTGAATTAAGAGATAAATGCATTCGCTTTAATCCATCTGTGAAACCGAACTCCCGTCACACACGAACTGCTGCAGAAGTCAGTGCAGGAATGCCTTCGTGCACGCAGGGCTGCTCAATCGCTGCGCTGTTCTCTGTTTTCTGCCGCTCGCCAGGCCGAGTGATATTCCGTTATGTTCTCGTTCTTGAGAAACTCTGTCATGACATACGTTACTGAGTCAGTGCTCAGACAACACTGAACAACTGTGTAGATCATAAAAAGTGCCCAGGCCTGCTTGAGATGGGAGACGCATGGAGTCAGATAGGCACAGTGCGAGTCTGATGTGATTCATAACTACGTCTGAGCACAGAAATCCAACATGCCATCAGTGATGCCCCCGTCTCATCTTTCAATTCATTCAAGAATATTCGGGTCAGTATCGAGTCTTTTTCTCACCATATTGAAGAAAAAATTTTAAAAATGATCTTATATGTGCAGCACGTCTGACTAAAATCACTGCACTGCATAATCAGTGAGTGTGTTTACATGACCATTTGAATAATCAGATAACTGCAGAAATCTGATTATGATCAGATTATTGAGTGCATGTAAACACACTCAGTGTGTGGGAGGACCGTGTTTCAGTGCCCAGAACACAAAGTCAGAATAATCACGAACTTCGCTGTGCTGTGGGAGCTTTCACCTTCAACACTCAGGCAATGTGATCGCAGGCTGGTGGGGTGGCAGGGGTGGGGGGGGGGTAATAGTGAGAGATATAGATCAGTTAGGGCCTTTTTCCACCACACAATCAAAAACTAGATCTTTCCCCAAATGGTTCTAGTTTTCGTTCACTTTCCACCTGTTTTAGAGAGCTGGAACTGTCATAATAACAACGATTAACATTGTAGCATCCTGCCACTGATGCGGTGGTGGTGTGTTAGTGTGTGTTGCGCTGGTGCAAGTGGATCAGACACAGCAGTGATTTTAAACCCCTCAATGTCACTGCTGGACTGAGAAGCAAAAACATCCAGCCAACAGCGTCCTGTGACCACTGATGTCAGTGTCGCTGCAATGCTGAGAATGACCCACCACCCAAATAACACCTACTCTGTGAGGGTCCTGACAAGAACAGGGTAACCAAGTATGCAGAGAAATAGATGGACTACAGTCTGTAACTGTAGAACTACAAAGTGCTTCAGACTAACAAAATGGACAGAGAGTAGAAACAAGGAGGTGAAGCGCTCAGTGAGGGTGTGCTGCCTTCTGGATGACGTCTTTTTCAGGGACGTCCCTGCGAGACAGCGCCAAGCCACATACTGCATGTGTTACAACGGCGTGGCTTCATAGTAAGACAGTTCAGGTTCTAGATTAGCCATGTTACATTAAGCAAAAATTTGAAAAATTCCCCTTTCACAAATATTGCAATCAGTTATCAAACAATCAAAGCTGTTCAAAGGAAAGGTGATGTGGCACAAAAGTAAACACACCCCTGTATTTTTAGAATATGTTGCAAGCATTACATTTAGAATAAATGTATATGTCATTGCTGTCAGAACAAATGACATATACAGTGGACAGAAAAGCTGGACTCATCAGCTGACATTCAGGTGCAGATCCTCACTGTCTCTCACACAGAGTGTCCTTGAGCTCGCGCAGGTTGGGAAGTTAATTTGTCGGCGGATTTCAGAGCGGTCAGCACGGTCAGTGGCCCTGACCCTGTTCCCCGGTGCTGCTGAATTTTAATTCCTTTCAGAGCCGGACGATGCTTCCGTTTGAAGGACAGCCAGTGACGGCAAACACACTCCGCTGGCAGCGCTGTCAGAATACACTCACACACACACACACACACACACACACACACATGCACACACACACAGACAATGAACTGTGTGTGTGTGTGTGTGTGTCTCTGCACCTTCACAAAGCAGCAAAATCTCCATCCACATTTGAATCCCCCCCCCACCCCCCCCCCAACCACTTAATTTTGGATAAAACTCAATTGGATGCTGGTTGCCGACGGTAACCGCTGCCGCACTTCAGTAAAAGCCTTTCCAATCCACACTAACGCAGCCAAAAACTCTCGGAGACACTAAACAGATCAGATCAGCTGCATTGTCTACAATTACTTCCTGATTTCAAAGCTTTCTTTGATGGTTCTCCAAGTTCTACATGTCAGCCGTATAAGTGAGTGATGTCAAACAGGTTCTCAGTAACAGGGAGATGAGTGACAGTAAAATATCTCACACCTGCGAAATTATTTGGAGAAATACCAACATACTGTAGAGTTTCGCTGTAGTGTCACGTGTTAACGCAGTAAACTGTAAAGAGGTGCACAGAACCTGTTCTGATGGGTCTAAAGTGATGAAATATTCTGGAGTAATATTCTTTGGATAAACCTCTAACCATTTGGATTGTTTTGCTGTAACGTTTAATTCTTAATTTTCCTTTAAGAATCAAATTTGGAGTTTCTATCTTTATTTCCTGTTTTCTGAGGATTAATGTGCTAAAACGTCTCTTTCTCTCGGTGCGACTTCTAAAGGGTATTTAACTCTCTGGGGTTCATGAACTCCCACGTTTCTATATTTTCTGTATCTTCGCGATGATCCAGCTCAGAAATCCACTTCAAACCCTTCCTGAATCCGTAGACCCGCCCTTTCCATTCCATCTCATCACGAGATCCTACGACACTCACACCCGGAGTTATGACTGCAGATCAGACCTGCTCAGCATTCAAGAGGAATACTGGACCACCCTTCCTTTCAGAACTGCTTCAGCTCAGCCATGTTCTTCACATGTCTGTTAGGGCTCTGACTGGGCCACTTGGGATAATGTTTTGATGACATCATGCGTAGTGATGTGTGTTCTTCTCAGACAGTTCAACCATAGTTTCATCATGTGTAGGTGCTGTTTGGCACTTCAGGCATGCACTGTTGTTTTTGGTAGCCACCATGCTTGTTCAAGGGTCAAGTCATGAACAGAGATGTTTACCATGTCTAGTAGTTCCTTCAAGCCTTTAGATGTTCCTTTAGGGTTCTTTTTACTTCATTGCATCTGCTTTGTGTTTTCGGAGTGATCTTGGCTGGGAATGCTCTTCTCGAGAGAGTAGACGCAGCACTTAATCATCTCTGTTTATACACAGTGTGCCTAACTGTACACTGATGGATACCTACTGATTGTAGGTCTTCTGAGATCTTTTTGTGAGGCATGGTTCACATCAGCAGGTGCTTCTCGTGAAGCTCATGAATAATGTTTGAGTGTTTTTTCTAAGTCAGAGTCGCTCAACTCTAATTTCGCTGATTGGACTCCAGCTTTGCAAACTCCTGACTCCAATTAACTTTTGCTGAAGTCATTAGCCTTCGGTTCACATATGTTTCCCGGCCTACACTCTAGAAAAACACGGTTCTTCAATGGTTCTATAGTAAGGGCAACAACTCTATATTATAATCATGAACACTTAAAGAACATTTACATGCTTAATGTCATTTTGCATGGTGCAGTTGTTCTTCAGATCGATGGAGACACCTGAAAGGGTTCTCCTGTTGTTAAGATGTCAAGCTTGTAAAAATAACAGAACCCTTTTTGGTGCTATGTAGAACCACATACATTTTCCATCAATGTAAAGAACCATTTCACCATGCAAAGAATAATTTAAGCCTACAAATTGTTCTTTGGGTATTCATGGTTCTGGATAAGGCCACTGTCTTTACTAAAGAACCCTTGAAGAACCGTCTTTTTAAAGAATGTACATTATAAATATTTCAATGATTTAATATAGACACACAAAAAAAACATGTGGCCTCATTCTGCAGTATCTTCCTAAGTCTGTTCTTTAGTGTATATATATATACATATAAATATACATATAAATATATACAGCACTGTGTGAAAGTCTCAGGCCCCAAGACACGTTTTCAAAATCTATCTATTTGTGTAGTTTGTGTTTATTTGCTGAGAAAAGTGTTAATATTTGAATAAATAAAATGTATAGAATATTAATTAATAATGATTATATAAATAATAAACAGTGATGTTCTGGATGTTGGTGTGTGTGTTGACCCATCTCCAAGCCTCTCCTCCTCGAGGACGTCCAGTATTATATGTAGTTATAAAGCAGCTCCTGGTTTGACCAATCAGTGCTCAGTAAATTGAGCTCATGATGTCATTGATGATATTAACGAGTCTCTGTGGCGGCTGTGAAGGTGTCCAGGAAAAATATGGACCCGAGAAATTCTTGTTACTGTTTATAGTTTTTCTGTTTATTTGAATTATGAATGTGACTTTATT